>NC_058407.1:28577707-28668956 GCF_002201575.2 Neomonachus schauinslandi | reverse complement strand
TCTTTCTTTCTTTCTTTCTTTCTTTCTTTCTTTCTTTCTTTCTTTCTTTTCTTCTTTCTTTTCCTTCCTTCCTCCCTTTCTTCCTTCCTTCCTAAATTTTTTTAGAGAGAAAGACGTGGAGTGGGACAGAGGGAGATGGAGAGAGAGAATCTTAAGCAGGCTCCATGCCCAACCCAGGGCTTGACCCCATGATCTTGAGATCATGACCTGAGGCAAAATCATAAGTCAGATGCTCAACTGACTGAGCCACCCAGGTACCCCTCCATAACTCTTTTAAAACTAAGATTCTGTCCTCATTAAACAACTCCCCATTCCTCTCCCCCCATCAGCCCCTGGTAACTACCATTCTACTTTCTGTCTTTATGATTTTGACTAGTCTGAGTACCTCCTCTAAGTGGAATCATACAGTATTTGTTCTTCTATGATTGGCTTATTTCACTTGACATAATCTGCTCAAGGTTTGTTCATGTTGTAGCATACTGTGGAATTTCTTTCCTTTTTAAGGCTGAACAATATACCATTGTTTGTATAATGCCACATTTTCTTATCCATTAATTCACTGATGGGTATGTGGGTTCCTTCCATATTTTAGCTCTTATGAATAATGGTGTTATAAACATGGGTGTACAAATATCTCTTCAAGATCCTACTTTCAGTTCTTTTGGGTATATGCCCAGAAGTGGAATTGCTAGATCATATGTCATTTCTTTCTTTCTTTATTTTTTTTTTTGAGGAACACAATTAAA
Organism: Neomonachus schauinslandi; assembly: GCF_002201575.2. Taxonomy (NCBI): domain Eukaryota; kingdom Metazoa; phylum Chordata; class Mammalia; order Carnivora; family Phocidae; genus Neomonachus; species Neomonachus schauinslandi. Next base: position 28,668,210 of record NC_058407.1, on the reverse strand, counting down.
TTTTACATAGGATATGTGGCTACCTGAAAATGTAAATAAAGAACAATTTTATGGTAGTAAATTGAACATCCAAGTGAAATGGTCGAAGTTTTTAAGACACAAATACTAAAATTCATTCAAAAAAGAACAGATAACCTAAATAGCTCTGTATCTATTAAAGAAATTGAATTTGTAGTTAAGAACTTTCCCAAAGACATTACAAGAAAACTGTAGATAGAGATCCCTCATGAAAATATATGTTGAATTTTTATAAAATATGCAAGTAAAATCCCTATATATTTTTTTATTATGTTATGTTAATCACCATACATTACACATTATTTATTTATTTATTTATTTATTTATTTATTTATTTATTTATTTATTCATTCTTATGTTAATCCCCATACATTACATCATTAGTTTTTGATGTAGTGTTCCATGATTCATTGTTTGCGTATAACACCTAGTGCTCCATGCAGTATGTGTCCTCTTTAATACCCATCACCAGGCTAACCCAGCCCCCTACCGCCCTCCCCTCTAGAACCCTCAGTTTGTTTTTCAGAGTCCATAGTCTCTCATGGTTTGTCCCCCACTCTGATTTCCCCCCCTTCATTCTTATATGCTTCGAATGAGGGATAGAGGGAAAAATAGAGCCATATTGTTAACTTTGGCTAACTTGGGGAAATTAAGGATGATGAAGAACTCATTGAGGTTTTTATCTCTATATTGCTTAAATTTTACAAGCATACATTAATTTTAATTTTTTAAATTTATTTATTTGAGATAGAGAAAGAGAGAAAAAGAGAGAAGGGAGGGGCAGAGGGAGGGAGAGAATCTCAAGCAGACTTTCTGCTGAGCACAGAGCCCAAAGCAGGGCTCAATCCCAGGATCCTGAGATCATGACCTGGTCAAAATCAGGAGTTGGACACTTAACTGACTAAGACATCCAGGCACCTCTATGAATTTTTAAAATTTAAAAATATAACTAAAAAAAGAAAGAAAGAAAGAAACCCTCAAGAGACTCCACTTCATCATTTATGACAAGAGGAAAATTTGAATTCAGCACATCTATTTAATACCTACTAGGTCTCAGCCCCCATGTGTGGTGCTGAGGACACAGCAATGAATAAATAAAACAGTATCAGTCTCAATGATCCTTAAAAGAGTGAGATGGACAGAAAGGAATTGAGTTTATGTCTAAATTACAGTTATAATTAGTATGCATGGTCATTGAGAGCATGAACCTCCTCCCTCAGTTTGACAGCACCTAACACAGTGTCTGGCACATAGCTGATATTATTTAATAAGTGTTTGGGCAATGAATGAATGATGTATGTGGTGCAGTAGGGCACACAGAGAAAGTGGACAATTCTACCGGTGGAATGGGAAAGGAGAAAGAGAGAGGTGGAGGAGGGGCTTTAGTTAGCCTTTCAGAGTTGCAGGTGTTCACAGTGACTGCTAAGGAATAGATGTAGGGAACTCCAAGCAAAGCAAGGTGCGTATGAAAAGCTGGGATCACTTGGCATGATTAAGGAATGGAAGTTACTCAGTACAATTGCTGCACTGTAAACAAAGACGGTTGGTTTTGGAAATAAGGCAGGAAAAGGGCTAAGGAATAGCCTCATTTACCAAGATAAAACATTTAGATTGGAGTTAAGAGATCAGAAAAAGCATATAAGTAAGGATCTTAGAGGCAAAAGAGTCTTTCTCTCTCTGATTGAATGTATGTATTTACATATTGGTGTATGTAGGGACCATGATTGTTGGTCACACTTTCTATGAAACAGTGAAATAGGAGATAGGAGGTAGGTTCTCTATCAAATAAATAGATGTGAAGATAGCTAGGGTGTGAGAGAATGAAGAGAATGTGTAATTACTGTATTCATTTTATGAGTCTTTTGAGTCTTCGGGAGGTGGCACCAAAAACTCAAACTCAAATGGAGTTTCTTATATTCGTATCCTGTTGTCTGATCCTGAGGGAATGACCTAGAAACTGCCTGGCCAAACAATGTCATGGCTGCCTCTGTAACCCTCAGCTTTTATGATGAGTGGCCCCAACCCTCTCCTTGACTGGAAATTGTTTCCTACAAAATACGAACTCTCACGAGTAAGCATGAATGCACAGATAGTAGTCTTCAGAATCCATTTTTGTTTATCTTATAAAATTTCACCTATTTCCAAATACAGACAAATTTAGAGATTGATAATCTAAGTAAGTAACTTAGGGCTAAATTCTTTTGACTTGAGAAATCAGGACATTAGGAAATCTTGTTGAATTATTTTCCTCTTTCATTTCAAAGTAAACAGTTGACACAACTCCATCCTCATTTCTCCTATTTGTTTATAGGTATTGAGATTCAAGAGTGGGGGGGCCCCTCCCTGCCCTCAAGTTTCTGAAACAAGTATGAATCCGAGTCCATAAATACAATTGTCTGAGAAACAATATTTGATGTATTTTCCTATAACTCAACTTAATTTCTTACACAGAATCCCCATGACACTGACAAGAACCTCCACCTCTGAAACTGTTAGGATTTCTACCTTGTAGTCCTACTCCAGCTCTTGTTCCAGGATATTACACAGGCAAGGTAGCTGGGAGGGTAGAGAATGCAGGTGGGAGACAGGGAAGCAATCTGCTTCTCAGTCATTTGTCCACATTGATTTTCACTGGAATATCCATTATCCCCATCTGTCTGGTTCCCTTCAGATCCAGGGATTCTCTGCTCTTCTGAGCTACGATTCTGGCATGGGATTTTTTTTTTTTTTTTAACCAGACTGCATATGGGGCCATCTGCCTTACGTGCCCCACAGCTATTTCTTTCTTGGGTCTTGTGGCCTTCCCAGCAACACTGTGGTGTACAGTTTTCCTCTGCTTTTGGGACACATAGACCTCTCTATTTAGCTTGCCATGTCTCCCCCACCCCAACTCAGAGGTCTTTTTATAAGGATATACAGTAAGGGATTGTTTTTTGTGTGCTAGTTTATTTCAAGATAATCTGTCTATCCCTTCAAATTCCTCCTTCCAAATGTTTAGACATTTTACAAACTGAAACCCAGAAAGACTTGTGGGGAGTTATAGGAAAAGAAAAAGATAATATCTCCAAATGTTTACCCACTGTGTTTTTATATATCCTAGCCATCCTTTCTGTTAGGCAACAGTAAAACTGGCAAACACAGACTTTGCCATCCATATATATCCTTTTGTTAAGGGAGGGAAAAAAATCATATCATACACCTATAGGCTCAGACTTGGTTTTATTTAACCAATATTTACTGAACATGTGCTGTTTGTAAAGTATGGGGCATAACACAGAGTTGAAGAAAAACAAGATTCCTGTCCTGGAGGAATTTGCAGTCTAGTGAAAAAAGAAAAACTCGAACATAAATAACAGTAATGTAAAACCAAAAATGATTAATCTGCCCACATGAGTCATAAACAAAGAGCTTTGGGAGCACTGAGAAGGCGATTAATTTTAATCAGGGGATTGGAGAAAACTTCAGACCTAGCGCTGACTCATAGCCTACCAGTAAACAGAACGTTAACAACTCTCTGGGCATCTGGGGGGGGGCTGGGGGGTGCAGAGAATAGCTCACTACTTCTTCAACCCCTGGACAAGCTCATGTGTATGCCTTGGAGGGTCCAGAACTTAAAGGTAGTTTTTGTGCTAAGGAATGCTTCCCATACATCCTTGCTCACTGTTAAGAGACCCTCTCTGCCATTACCTACTTTTCTAAAGCTTCTGCCTTCAGGTCAGTCATTCTCTTGCCTGCTTGACTTTGGGTGGTGGTGGTGGTGGGGGGGGTGTTTGTTTGTTTCTCTGTCTTTTTTAATGTTTCCTTTAGCTGTCCTTTTTCCACTTCAGAGATTGATTTCAAATTCTGAACCCCTTTGTGCTTGGCATTTTCTGACATAAACTTTGTTCATAAGCCTCAAAGAATCAGAAGCTTTAGGAAAATGACATGGTCAATAAAGCAGAAGAGGAAAATGGGATTTCTTTTTCTTAAAAAAAATGCTAAACCCTTAAAAGCATATTACTAAGTGAAAAGAGCCAATCTGGAAAGGCTACCTTACTATAGGATTCCAATAATATGACAAAACCGGAAAAGGCAAAATTATGGAGATAGTCAAAAGACCAGTGTTAGCTAGGGGTTTGGGGGCTGGGGGTGGGGAGAGATGAGTAAGCAGAGTACAAAGGATTTTTTTAGAGCAGTGAAGACACCGTAAGTATGGGTGTATGTCATTATACATTTGTCAAAATCCATAGAATGTACAACAGCAAGAGGGAACAAGAATATAAGCTATGGACTTTGGGTGGTAATGATGTGTCAATGTAGGTTCATCATTTGTAACAAATGTACCATTCTGGTGGGACACCTTGATAGTAGGAGAGTTTCTGAATGTATAGGGCAAGGGGATATATAGGAAATCTCTGTAGTTTCTACTAATTTTTGCTGTGAACCTAAAACTGCTCTAAAAAATAAAGTCTATTTAAAAAAAATTTTTTTAAGTTAGTATGCTTTGTTTCTTCTACGCCCCCCCCCCCCATGAGGGACTGTTCTTGTATTTAATCACAGTAGTGCCTTCTGAGTGTCTGTACTAGTCTCTGTTGTTTGTCAGCCTTGTAGAGTGAAATTGTATTTCACTTTAACAGAACATAAGTGGTGGGTAAATCTTTCATGCTCCTGGTCCATACATTTTTTTTTTAAAGATTCACTGTATTTTTGCTTCCTGTAATAAGTATTGTGCCTTGATGTGTACTTCAAAGCGATATGGCCCAGATAAGAAAGGGCAAAAAAGAAAGGAAAAAATCAATATGGGGAAATATCATTTCTGATTGCTGTGAAACATTTCAACGCTCCCTATTTGTTTTATCACTCAAAGAAAAACTCTGACAGTATACAAGGCTTATTTAGCACCATACAAAGTGTAGGATGCTAAGGGAAGACAATCTGCCTTGACCAGTCGCCATGGTAACTTCTAAAAGCAAACATTATGTCTGATTAGGTTGCCCTTCTCAGGAAGAATTGACCAGGAAAAGATCTTTTGAAAAGTTTAAAATGAAGGCTAGGAAGATACTGGTACTAATTCTACACAGCTGCTCTCCTCCCTGACTCTCCTAATAAGAGTGACTCAGACTATTTTCTAGAACCTTTTCCCACTCCCATAGAGAGCTTCCAATGACATCCTCCCCTTTTGAAAATGTGCCTCAGCTCGGTTCTTTGTGGTTATTGTCTCCACAGCCCATAATCAGAATTCCAGATATCTTTGTGGTTGCTTGTAAAGAGATTAATGAATGTTCCTGAAGAAAAAAAAAAAAAAAAAACAATAAAAGAAGTGAAACATAATCGGCTCTAAAAAAAAAAAAGTTGTAAAAGGAAGCAAAAACTCAATCGCGTCTGTCTTGTAGTAATTTGGGAGGCAGGCAGGCAGCAGAAAGGTGGAAACATTGAAGAAGCCAGATGTTTGCTTATGTTAGAATTATTTTGGGGAAAACTCTTATGCTTATTTTGTGAAAGCTCTTTTGGAAATGCTCTCTGCTTTTAAAAAAGATCCTTGTAAACAAGATTTTTTTCTACTAAGTTTCTACTACTACCACTGTGTCCAGAAAGCATAATGTGTATCCATTATCCTGTTTTTCCTATTTAATATCCTAAATAATGTAAAAAGCAAGTGACTTCACTGAAGGCTGACGAATGTAAAGAGGGTCACCAAGTAAGGATGTGATAGTTTTACTTCTACTTTAACTGAGAGGGTAAAGTCTTCCTGGGCTGGTGTAATATTTGATAGAGGTGGGCTTAGAGAAAATTCATGTAAAGTCTGCAAAATATGTGCAAACCTTCTGGTGCTTTGTAAACCTAAAACACCAGGCAACATCAAATGCTATTGTCCTCACTTACACTGGCGTGGTAAGTAACTAAGGAATCAGTTATTCAACTTAACATAGGAAAAAAATCTTTGAGCAAAAGGTAAAACTAAGTGTCATCCTTTTTTCCTCTCTTTATTGAAAGGAAGCAGCTTTTTTTTCTCCGATATACATGAATATTATAACAAATCCTAGAGAGAAATGTGGTAATATACAACAAAATTAAAAATGTATAACTCTTTTGCTTAGAGATAGAGCTCCACAAGTGTAAATGGAAATGCATGCATTCCAAGATTCTTATTAAAGCAAAAGATAGGAAGTTGTCTAAATGTATTCTGTGGGCAGGAGGTTAAAAAATGATGATGTAGTCATATATTATAATACTATTTTGTTTTTAAGAAGAACAAGGACCTGCTATATGGGCCAATAAGGAATAATCCCCAAAATATACTCTTTTTTTTTTTTTTTTTTTAAAGATTTTATTTATTTATTTGAGAGAGAGAGCACATGAGAGGGGGGAGGGTCAGAGGGAGAAGCAGACTCCCTGCACAGCAGGGAGCCCGATGCGGGACTCGATCCCGGGTCTCCAGGATCATGACCTGAGCCGAAGGCAGTCGCTTAACCAACTGAGCCACCCAGGCGCCCCCCAAAATATACTCTTAAATGACGAGATAGCAAATAGATATGTCCTAAGTGTTTTTCTTATATTAACTCATTTGAACCTCACAATAATCCCCTTGTGTTGGTACTCTTATAATTCCTGTATTATAGAGGAGATGAGGGGCACATAAAGATTAGGTAACCTGCTCAAGGTCACAGAACTCATAAAGGGTAATGTCAGGATTTGACCCCAGACATCTAATTTCAGTTTGCAGGATTAAACATTGAAAAATAATGTAAAGCAATGTTTAGAACAGTGTATATAATATACTGCTAATGTGTAACAAAGGATATATATATGCATATATATACATATAATATATATGCATATATATGTATAATAATATATATAATATATATACATAAGCATATATAATATATATATGCTTATGCATACGCATGAACAAACAGACACAATCTTCGATATTCATGGATTCGTCTACTTGCTAAAATGCATTTACAACCTCAAAATCAATATTCACCAAACTTCCCAGGTCAAATGAGGTGGCACTTGGCCTTCTTGGTTTTGTTCCTATACCATAAATAAGTGTCTTTTTTACAGTGTACTTAGTGCCCGTTTTTTTCTCATTTTTGTGCTTTTAGTTGGTGACTTTGCTGTTTAAAATGGGCCCAAGCATAATAGTGCAGAAGTGCCCTCCAGTGTTCCTAAGCCCAAGAAGGCTATGACGTGCCTCAGAGAAAATAATGCGTTAGATAAGCTTTGTTTGGGCATGAATTATAGTGCTGTTGGGTGTTAGATCGATGTTAATGACTTGTAAATAAGATATCTTTAAACAGAAACACATATAAGACAAAGTTATATATTGATCAGTTGTTGACAATGTTGTGCCCAGAGGTCACAGGGTCTTAATTCTGTATTCCACCTAGGAGTAATGATGCAGGAGTTGCTAATTCAATGTTCACCGAGACTCTGGAACACAAGTACTGTGAATAACAAGAATCAGTTATATACATATGTATGTGCATATATGGGCTTATGTATGTATCATGCATAGAAAAATCTTAAGGTGATAAAATAAACTGTTTATAGTGGTTGTTTGGGGGAGGAAAACTAAGATACCAGATGGGGTTCAAAAGTGGGAGAAAGACTTTCTTTTCCCCTTATGAAATTTTACTACGTGTATCATCTATTGAAATATTTTCATGCAAACATTGCAGAGAAAGGAAAAGTTTCCCAAAGTTTTGCATAATCCCACCTTCCTGAAAATGGATTCATAAAAAAAAGTTTCTAGGCTTTTGAAATGCAAATATAATATACATGATCATACTCTACTATATCTTGCTTTTTTAAACTTTATATGCTGAACTACTTTCTAGGTCAAAACATAAAGAGGTACCTATTGCCCCTTTTCCTTCTACATCCCACCACAAACACAGCCCCATACTGAGACACAGACATCACAGATTTCTGGCTTTCCAGACTGCCCTCCCACAACTGGCATTTCTGCAAGACTATAGCAGCAACATTTTGAAGACAAAATCATGTCTTGACTCTGAAATTTAAAGTAAGAACATAGAAGAGGGTATTTCAAAAAATAAGGAGAATCTCCTGACAAGTTTTGTGATTTTTTATGTTTTTACTTTTCAGCCTGAGCCAGAGAATTTTCATTACAAAAAATAGAAGAGAAAAAGTATTTACTCTGAGTCAGTCACATACTAGGTACTGTATGCATGTGTATACATATTTTTTGATCTCACACTACTGGAGTTAGATAGAATCGTTCCCATTTTATAGAGAAAACAGGCTTCCCCAAATGAAGCCATTCACGTCTCTAGACAGCAAAGAAAGGAACCCCCGTCTACATTCATTTTCAGATTAAATGTTTATGGATATTTTTGTCCTAATCCTAATATTTGACAGTCATATCTGCAGGTTATGTGGCCACTTTTTATCACTATATACAACATGAAATGGCATCCAGTTTCCCCAAGACCACATAACAGGTGCAATGTGAATTCTAGAACGTAAGAATTAGACTATTGGAGTCACAAGCGCACATGACTCATTGCATTAGACTCATTGCAATTCTAACCTTTTTGGTACATCCACCTTTTCTAATAAAACTAGTCTTCACCAGGAAGATTCTGATTTTGCTATTCAAAAATAATAATAATGATAATAATAATAAAACCCCTTAAGATACTGACACGCCAGCTTAGAGAAAAAGATGATGAAAAATTACAGCTACTTAAGATAATGGCTTCCAGGACCATAGGACCAAGTTAGGTTGAATATAAATGAAGTCAAGGAATTATTCTCATGATTGTATTTCAATTAGACCTGTTGGTATATTCGGTGTTTAAGTCTGAATTGTAATACTCACTAGTTTCCTCTAGAGGGAGAATGAAACAAGAATAGGCAAATAAGAGTATTAAAAGGTGGATAAAGTAGAACGATTTTGAAGATCTCCCCTTAACAGAGAAAAGACATTTTGCCAAAACTGTCATAAGCAAAACCAGAGTGGGTAGTGTTATTGTGATAAATTTTCTAAATACAGTTGAATCAACCTCTAATATAAAAAGCATCATGTTTTTAGTTTTCCTTTAATTTTGAATAGAAAATAACTGCACACACACAATTTCACCTACTTCACTCTTTATAAATTGCAACAGTATCTATATTCTAAAAGAGATGATGAGCTGCTAAAAACACTTTTTTAAAAAAAATTGTGCATTTAGTACTTAGTATTCATGAAATAAATACTATGCTTATCTACTTGAATACACAGCAAAGCAGCCTAAGTAATGGAGGACTCCTGCAAAGCAAATTATCCAATGCTATATAAAATACCACATAAAATTAAGTATCAAGATGATTATCCTTCCTCACCCCACAATCTCCTTAGGATGGTCAATGTTCTGCTAAAATGATCCAATCTTTTAAAGTTTGGAGATCCGGAGGAAAACCACTGATATAAGTGTTTATGTGCATTGTGCAAGAACTGAAATTCAGGTAGCTTCACTGTTATTACAGAATCTGAAGAAATAAACATCAAAGGGAGATGAGATCACTATCTCCAGAAATAAAGGTTTCCACAAGAGAAACAATGTGGAAGAAAATTATCCTCTTTGCTAACAATATGGTGATCAGCCTTTCCTGCTTTGTCCTGATGATGAGGTGATGTCACTGGTCAGAAGCACTGGCCTATTTTCTGTTCTGCCTATGGTGGGTTGAACTGGATGAAAATAAACATCTTACATAACAGGCCGGCTGTGCACTTCATCTTTTTTTTTTCCCCCAAGGAGATTTTCCCAGTGTGAATTCTGCATGTACAATTAACATTGGCGAAATTTCAGCTAAAAAATCTGTTAGGTTTATAAGCAGATTGACAATACATCCCATGTATGCTGCCTCCCATTCCCCCCAACCACCCTACTGCCTATGCGCATACTCCCACATACACATCATCTCTACCACCACTACCTCCAACACCATCACCTCCACCCCTCTCATAATCAAACCAGCTTTGTACTGAGAGAGAAGGGAAAACAGGCAAGTTAAAATTGAAATTGGTCTTCAAAGAGTTGTGACAAAATAGAAGATTGCAGATGAGAGCCATTGTCTTATTCCAGTGATGTAAATCAGACCCCCTCCCCCCCAACTCGGGGCTTGCTTTCTCAAAATTGAAGATGATGAATCAAAGATTACAAGCCAAACCAAAATGATGCAGCCCTACATTAGTAGCCCTCATGGTCATGAAAAGAGCAAACCCAGCAGAGAGAATTTTCCATTGTAATTTGTAATAAGTAACACAAATTCTGGAATTTTCTGTCATGAATCCCGTTTTGTATGGAGGGGTTTATCAATTTTTAGGCTCTGGCATTTATTGTGGAGGCTACTTATGGAGTGAATATGTTAAACTGAGCATTCAAGTTGATTTCCCTAATTCCTGAAGATACAATAAAATCAGAAGTGCCAAAGAGCTGAAGCAAACACACGCTAGAACAGCCTGGATGGAACTCATTTGAAATCAGCAATATAATTCGCAGTGGGTTGGATGGAGCCCATCAACGGACTTAGTGGTCTTACTTCCAGAGAAAATAATCACACAGTCTTTACTCAGTAAAGTAAATATTTGAATACTTATCATATGCCTAACACTCGACAAATATTAAATAACCTAAATAGTATAGAGTTGAATTTAGACTATGATATAATATTTTTATATGCTAAGCACTAAATATAAATGTTACTGATCTATAGTTCAAGAGAGGAAAACCATTAAAAGTAGATGCAAAGGAACAGATGATGAATTAAGATTATCTGATCCTTCCTGGTGCAAAAATAATCACCAGTTCTCTGTTCCAAGTAGAAGCCACTTTCGAAAGGGCCAAAATGCAACTCTCTTTTGCTGGGCGCATATACATAATGTCAGGTCAAGAAAACCAGTTCTATGCCTATATGTGCATTACTGTGTATCCATTTAGAAGTTCTGACCTATGTTCAGAGGCTACTCTGTCTTTTTTTTAAATAGAAGTATATAACTGACATACAATATCCTATTAGTTTCAGGTGTACACCATAGTGATTCAGAATTCTTATACATTATGAAATGGTCCCTATGATAAATCTAGTTATCATCTGTCTTCTATAATGTGCACTAGTATGATACATACCTGCTTAATATACACCAGTAATAATGGACAGAGAATATATATATATATATATATATAATGTGCCGTCTATGTTACTCTGGAGAGAGAACTGCATTTATATTCTAAAGATTTGCATTTAAATTTCAACTCTAATTGCTCCTGCCAGTAAGACCTTAAACAATTAATTATACTTCTCTAAGCCTCAGCTTTCTCATAAATAATGTGAAGACAATGATGCTTTTAAGAAATGCTTTGGAATAAGAAAGAAAACATGTGCTAAAGTATCTGACGGTACACAGCAAATAACTGGATATACATATATATGATACATGTACATGATTGATCAAAGTCATAGATAGTCATTCAGCAATTTTACAAAGAAGCAAGACTGAATTACTTAATATTTACCAAATTTTGATTTCTTGGAGCAATTATTTATTTACTTGGCTCATAGTTTATATAAGGATGTGTAATTATTTGCACTGAATGGGTTGTATTCAAATTAATTTCCAATTGTTGAGCCAGTCAAATATATTTTCATGCCTATTTTATATTTAATAATAGAAGGGAGGAAGAATAAATTATTTCAGTACTTTATTGTCTTTCAAGAGATTTCAACATTCTTGGGAAGATGATAAAGAAGCAATTACAAGACATTAAGTAATTATTATATAAGATATAGTATAAGTGTTCTAGGAACTAAGTGGGCATTTTATTGAATTAAAAAATTATTGTTTTCATGTGCATTTTCAAGATGGTATGTTTATATGTAGAAGAAAAATTTTTATGAATGTTTAAAATAATATTATGATCTTTTCAAATATTTCCATGAATTTTATAAGAAAAATTTCTTGATGTAGGGTTTTTGACAATGTTAAAGAACTTAAATCTGGGAAAGTTTAAAGCTGATAATACTTGTTTTTTAAAAAGATAAACATCTAAGATAAATATATGTGTACAAATGCATAATTTTAACAAATACAGGTACAATACAAGAACTTAGGGATTTATTGAAATATTCTCATGTTTCCATGTGAGAAAATAAAAAAAACTATGGAATTGCAGTCCTTAGTCATAAGCTCTGAATTACCAATGTAAAAATTGGTGGTGAAGGTTTATTGACTTACAGTGTAGGGTTTTATTTTACTATTTCTGATGAAATTCTAACGAAGGAAATTTAGGTTTCATGGGTTCTGGAAAAGGAGTAAGAAACTCAGCTTTCTCTTTGTGCAAAATCTCAAGTCCAGATGCTGGCTTTTTTTTTCTTCATGAAAATTCATAATGTATCTGTTATAGCTTCCTAATTAAAGTCACACATGTATGAATAATGTTTTGAAAATCAGTCACCATCCACTTTACATATGTTAACATATATTATCTTTCAGAGTCATTTTCTGCGAAAAAGCTCAGTGTACTAGATACCTGACAATAAAGTAGTAGTACAATATTAATTTTTTACTCATTGATTGGGTTCAGGGATTTTATAATATTGAAAAGTGAAAAAAAGCTAGAATTATTTATTTTCTAAAACTGAAACTTTTTGTGACTAAAAAGTGTGTTTTATTTTCTTGTGCTTCCAAAGAGCTATAACTTTTAATTCATTCAGCAAATAATTTTTAAGCATCTACTTAATACCTGTCGCTCTTGAAAGCATCTGGAATATATCCATGAACAAGGCAGAAAAAAACATACGTGTATCTCAACTCTAGCTCACATTCTGAATCAACAGTAAACTAAAAACACAACTAGTTCTATAACAGAAGGTAGTAAGTGCTATGAAGAGCAACAGAATGGTCTCGGTGAATGATCAGAGGAGGAAGTGTAGTTCTGAATGGAGTGGTCAAGATTGGCATTATTGAGAAACTGACATTTGAACAAAGATGTGAAGGGTGTGGGGGAGGTGAGATTTGAGTGTCTCTCTAACACTGAATACAGCATAGTACCGATTATCAGGAGTCTGGCTCTGGTATTAACTTCACTTGGTGATCTGGCCAACTCTTTTATTTCTTTAGCTATAAAATAAGAACAGTGAAAATATCTACTCAAGATTGTGGTGAGAAACAGTAAGACCATTTATTCCACAAATACATTGTTCAAGGCCCACTAAGGGCTAGGCACTCAAAAGGAGTAGCCATAATCTTGAGCCCTTGAGAAACTTGCATTCTAATAATGATTACATTGTAGCAATGAACAATGACCATGAATTTCAAGGCTTTTGGAAACTGCCATGTATTTTGTAATTGAATAGATACTAAAAAATAGAATCCCCTTTCTCATTCATCATCCTCAGACTTCTGACTGATCAAACCTGGCTGTCTTGATCTCCTGAAGCTTCACTTGAGCTGTCTCTATCTCTCTACCCTTCTGTAGCTTCTTACCTCTCAACCACCCCTTCTCCCTTGAATTCACTTACTCCTTTCCTTCTTTCAGATCCTTTAAAAATAGCATGTTTTAAGAGTACATTCAAAATCCTCTTTGTTTTTCTCTGTTCATTCTTTCCATGGATAATTTAAGTATTACCGATTTTAAATATCACCTCTAAAAAAAACCATCTACTTCTCCACTGTACCTAAATTCTGAGCAGAGACATTAGACAAAAGTCTACAGATGAAGAAAAAAAATGACTATTTTATTTCTAAAGGCTAAGAAGGAGGATGCAACTTTACATGGGAACCCAATGGGCTGGCTAACTGAACCTCATAATTCATTGCCCACGTAGGAAGGCAAAACTTCACCTCTACCCTCCTTAGGATCTCCTCTGAGATAATTAAATTGACATAAGACAGATAAACAGGAGAAAAGCATACAGATTTTACATGTACACTGAGCACTCCTAGGAAAATGAAGACCCAAAGAAGTGGCAAAACCTAAATGCTTATACACTATGTTGATCAAAGAGAGGTAAATGTGGGTAGGTAACTAAAATATATAAGAAGACTAAGGGAAGATAAAAGTTATTTTAACAAGTTCTGCATGGAATTCTGTTAGCCTCGACGCCTCATCTCTGGTGATGAGAAAGTTTCTTCCTTTGTGGATTTGGGGGGAGGGGGAATCTTTCACATGGGAGTTTTATCTCTTGTTTTCAGGAAGAAAAGGAAAATTTAGAGCATCCTTCTTGCACCTGCTGTTTTTCAAGTGCTTTTAGCTTAAAATAATCCTATGCCACTCACTGCAGTTGTAGACCATGGAAGTCTTCCCATGTGGAGTGTCCTCCTGGGACTTTGTAGGCAGAGTAAAGTCTGATCAGAAGGCTCTGTACTTACAGCTGAAATTCTGCCCCCTATTTTTTTTTTTCATTCCAAACTGTATCCAGCCATATTGTCCAACATAGCACGTCAGTTCTGCAACAGAATTAAAAAATAACATTAGGATACTCATATAATAAAAGGTATAAAGATATCCCAGCTTAAAAAAAAAAACCAAAAAAACAACTACTTAAAATAATATGTAGATGTCCCAAATGTGAATATAAGCTCCTTGGCATTATCAAATGCCAGAAAGAAGTTAAAGATTAAATGAACTTTCAAACTAAATTCTAACAATCAGTGGCATTGGATTCAAAATAAAGTCCTACATGAATTACAAGTTCACAGAAAGAAGAGTCAAACATTCATTCTCAACCTTTTCTCAACTTGTCCATCTTTGCCAGAGTTCTCTATGCCCAGGCAGAGTTGAGGCTCTGTTAAGCAGTTCTAAGCCTCAGCTATCATTTGCTAGAATGGTTTTTTTTTTTTGAACCTCAGAATTTTAACTATTTTTAAAGTAGGTTTTAAAAAATTTATTTTTGGGGGTGCCTGGTGGCTCAGTCAGGTGGATGTCCATCTCCTGGTTTTGGCTAAGGTCATGATCTCATGGGTCATGGGGTTGAGCCCAGTGTTGAGCCCCACGCTGGGCTCCACATTTAGCGGGGAGTCTGCTTGAAGATTTTCTCCTTCTGCCCTCCCCCTGCACCTGTGAACATGCCCTCTCTCTCAAATAAGTAAATCTTTTTAAAAATTATTTTTTATGTTTTTATTGAGGCATAACTTACAAGTAGTGAAATGTGCAGATCTTAAATATACAGTTCAATTAGTTTTCACAAAAATACACACTTCCCAGTGAATTCCTATTCCTCAAGAAGCAGTCATTCTGATTTACCTGATCCAACAATGTGTCTACATAGAATCACAAATATGTACTCTTTAGTGTCTGGCTTCTCTCACTCAGGATATTTTTAAAAATTACCTTTTTTGTTACATGTAGCAATGGTCCATTCCTTTTTTATTGCCGAGTGATATTCTACTGTAGGAATATCCCACAGTTAAAAAAAAAAATCCATTCTCTTCTTAAGGGATTCCTAAGCTATTTCCAATTCTTTTGATGTTATGAAGCAAGTCACTAGGCACATTATTGTACAAAGATTTTTGTGAATATAATCTTTCTTTTTCTTGGATAAATACCTAGGAGTGGAATTTGTAAGCCATAGGATATAAGAATACATAATTTTACAAGAAACTACCAAGCAATTTTCAAAAAAGATGTATCATTTGACATTCCCATGGCAATATTTGAGAGTCCTATTGCTCCATGTCCCTGACAACATGTGACAGTCTTTTTCATTTTATCCATTTTTAGGTGTGTGGTGGTATCCTATTGTAATTTTAATTTCTGGGTTTTTTTTTTTTTTTTGCTTCATAGTAACAGAGTCCAGACATTTAATATTATTATAGCATGGGCCTCACAATACAATCCCCAGCTCTCAGAACAGTTTTGCTCCTAAGCAAAATTATAAATCCTATACTCAGCAATATTAAAAAAAACAGCATAACCTCTTTGATATTTGAGTGAAAACATAAACCATTCAGTATCTTAGTGAAAAAAAAGAGTAGATGGAGAAATTCTGCTTGTTTTGAACTCCGCTAAGATGCCAGTCAGTCTGGGGTGCCTGGGTGGCTAGGTCGGTTAAGTGTCTGCCTTTAGCTCAGGTCATGATCCCAGGGTCCTGGGACCAAGCCCTGAGTGGGGGCTCCCTACTTAGTGGGGAGCCTGCTTCTCCCTCTCCTCCTGGCTCATGCTCTCTGTCACTATCTCTGTCTCTCTCTCTCACATAAATAAATAAAATCTTAAAAAAAAAAAAGATGCCAGTCTAAACCACCTACCATCCATAATGAAAAAAAAAAAAATCTTAATCTCAACTGGAAAAAATCTACCAGCAAGGGGTTAAATTGAATTTTTTTTTTTTTAAGATTTTATTTCTTTATTTGACAGAGAGAGAGAGCACAAGCAGGGCGAGCAGCAGAGAGCGAGGGAGAAACAGCAATGCTGGGCTCAATGTGGGCTCGATTTGGGGCTTGATCCCAGGACCCTGGGATCATGACCTGAGCCAAAGGCAGACGCTTAACCGACTAAGCCATGCAGGTGCCCCAAATTAAATCTTATGCATTTACTATTTCTGAAGAGGGAGGATCCACAAATGTGTTACCTCTTAATTTTAATTTTTCTCTTTAGTCCCATCATCTCCCTTAGGTGGTTTCCAAGATCACCTTGTTCATCTGACTAAGCTGATGCAGGGGAATAAAGCAGATAGGATGACGTGAGGAAGGCTTACAGGAGCCACGCCTGGAAAGAGTATACTGTCCTTTCCACTTACATTCTGTTGGCTGAAACTCAATCACGTGGACAGAGTTCATTACAAGGGAGACTGGAAAATGAGACCTAGTACAGGGAAGAAGAGAAAATGGGTTGAGACTAGGTAGCCTCTCTGCACACCTCAGTCTGGCCTGCAATGCCAGATCATACGGAACCTATATAGTCAGGGCCCGTGACTGCTAAAAGCAGGCGATGACACTCTCTAAAAGGTTCCAAGACCTTTTCTGAGCCTCCTGTGTGCACCTTCACCACCTGAGCACTTCTGACAGGGCCCAAGTGCCTTTGTAGTGGTCTGAATGCCTTTGTTTAAACCTCATGCTTTCAGGGCGCCTGGGTGGCTCAGTCGTTAAGCGTCTGCCTTCAGCTCAGGTCATGATCCCAGGGTTCAAGCCCCGCATCGGACTCCCTGCTCCGCGGGAAGCCTGCTTCTCCCTCTCCCACTCCCGCTGCTTGTGTTCCCTCTCTCGCTGTATCTCTCTCTGTCAAATAAATAAAATCTTTAAAAAAATGAAAAATAAAAAAAAAAATAAACCTCATGCTTTCTTAGGTCTCTGCCGCCATAGAGACACCCATTATCCCCTTTGCCTGTGGAAAAAGTTACCATAGTCAGACACCAAAGTCAAAACACCGTTGACCCAAGTTTTAAGCTTTTGTTCAGGCTACAGCCATTGAAATCTGGCTCAATATAAGCTTCCAAAGCCATCAAAGTTAAAACACCTTGCCCATATATAAATTAATGCCTGTGTATCTTTCAGGTCTCAGCCCAAATGTCAACCAATGCTAACTGAATTTAGGACCACAGGAAATAAAGCCAAATTAGCACTCCGTCACAGACCTAAAACCTAATTGTTGAACACCATGATACAAAAGCCACAGCCTCAAGATTTGACATACATCAGTTCCTTGATGGTGAGCTGAGCCCCTTCCCTTGTAAGGTCTCTTTTCTTTCCTTGTCTCCCCTCCTCCCCACCTGCCCCACCCTTCGTGTTCTCTCAGAGGATAGAAAACAGTGATGTAATTAAATAAGCACTATACTTGAAGTTAGGAAAGTCTGGATTAATGTGAGCCCTGTTCCTTACCAACTTTTACTGGGAACTCTTGCCTAGTCAGTTCCAACCAGATGCTTTAAATTCAAGATCTCTTGCATTTGTAAAGCACTCTAGAGCTCATAGACTGTTTTCCGCTGACATTTAATGAATTATCCCCTATATCCTATGAGGATGCTTTAAGAAGATCAAATTGTCTTTACCTCAAAACCAGCTGCCTGCACTTATTAACCTATTTTCTCTTTCAATTATTTCATTGTCTCTCAGGCACCGATGAAGGAAAACGGGCGGCTCGTGTCTAAGGAGTACTCAAGTCCTAGAAACTGCTTCTTCCTAATTCTCCTATTTCCATTTTGACTGCCACTCCTCCTGTTTGAGGCTTTGCTCACTCAAAGTGGGATTGATATAAATAATCCCAACTGAATTCTGTGTCTCCTGGGAGAAAACTCCAGCACAGTTATTTTAATATCCTAATACACAGTCTTCATTTGACCACTCCCAATTGAAAAGTATTTAGTGCCTCTCTTCTGAGAATTATCTATAAGCTGTGCTGTCTAATATGGAAGCCGTATGTTGCATGGGATTACTTCAATTTTTTTTTAAGATTTTATTTATTTGTCAGAGAGAGCGAGAGAGAGAGCACAAGCAGGGGGAGGGGCAGAGGGAGAGGGAGAAGCAGGTTCCCTGCTGAGCAAGGAGCCTGATGCAGGACTCGATCCCAGGACCCTGGGGATCATGCCCTGAGCCGAAGGCAGACGCTTAACTGACTGAGCCACCCAGGTGTCCATGATTACTTCAATTTAAATTAATTAACATTAAAATAAAAAATTCGGTTCCTCAGTTGTATGGGCCACATTTCAAGTGTTTAATAGACATGTGTGACTAGTGGCTACCATACTGTCCAGTGCAGATACAGAATACTTCCATAATGGTAGAAAATTACATTGGACAGTAATTTTTTCTCACCTCTAAATAGCTATTGCACCTATAAGTATCTTTTTTAAGCACTTGATGACCTTGACCTTGCATTGTTATTTGATCAGCTGTGTGGTGTCACAGAAAAAAAAGCATAGGATTTTCATTCAGAAAATGTTTTTGCATCTTGACTCCACCACTTCCTAACCACATGGCCTGGGGCAAATCACTGTTTCCACATCCATAAAATGGAGTTAAAAATAGGACCAATCCTATTTCTTTCTCTGAGTTGTTCTAAATTTAAGTTCATGTATCTGTGAATGCTGTAAAACCGAATGCAAATAGCAGTGATAATAGAAGTCATAAATATTGTTGTTCCTAATATGGTATCGTTTCTTCTCATCACGTTCAATAATAAGACCACATCAGATTGTGTATTCTAGCTCCAACAGTGCCATGCAGAAAGCAAGTTCTCAGTATCATTAATATTTGTTGAATTTGAACATTAAAGTATTCCTGTAGAGAACATATGAAATATGTATATTTAAATTTCTAAACATATTAGTATATATTACATATATATTTACTCTTTTCTTCAGCTAAAATTAGGAATATAAATATTTTAAGTATACACTATTGCAAATCAGATCCTATATTGAGACTAAGGGATTTTTCATTAAATGTGAGTTTTTGTCTCTGTGATGATAAGAAAATGTAAAACTAACTTATCCAGATAATTCTGTCAATTCTCCCGACTCTGTTCTTATTCCAAAATATCTAAACTAACCAGATGTGAGGGAAACTGCATCCAAAATAGTTTTAGGTGGAGTTAGCCAAATGTTCAATTCCAGGTGTCTGTCTGTTCATTTGTAGTCATTTCTACTCATTAATCTGGAATGATCATGCTTATTACAGTTTTTCTTTTCTTAATTTTGAAAGATCTAACTTAACAACTGATGGTTACAAATCCCCACAGCTTTCTTTCTAGCTGTTGTTTTGCAGTTGTGGGGATTTGCGGAGCCTGAATGAGGAGTGTTAAAAGGGACTCTACTAGGGTAGGAGCAGAAGGTCACATTGTTTGCATGCAGGTGCTCAATGAAAAGTGTGGTCTCCTTCGGCAATATGACTTGACTTTATAGGACTTTCCTGGCTAACAGTAGAGCCCACAGACACACAGCAAGCCAGGAATGAAGGCTTGCAACTAGAAGTAGTATTCAGATTAAGAAAAAAATCATCTCCTGTAAAAGTAGGATTAAAATCAATTCTGAGAGAACCTCACAGGACTCAGCAAAAGTTTGTCTCACATTTCCTCTCTTGGCTTATTGGGCTGAGGAAAGCAAAATGAGAAGGATATATCTCTGTGTTCGGGGCAGGGGCACGGAAGGGGGTGGTGAAATTATGCAGTTGGCATGCTTTACCTTCAAAGTGCTGCATTTGGCTCCACATCACAAAATGGGCCACTATCCTACTCCTTAGCAAAAAACACAATTTTGAGAACCAGAGTGAATAAAAATTCCAGGTGTAATTTAGTAGACTAAAAAAGATGTGTAGGGTAGTAAAATTACAAAACCTCACCTTTTTTGTCTTTTTTTTTTCCCAAGTTTTTATTTAAATTCCAGGTAGTTTCACCTTTTGTTTTAATGTAAACCTCTTTTTGATGAATATTGAGCACCATGATTTCATGACTGAGGAATGAGTACTGACCAGAAGAAGGAGAAAAGTTAGACCCTCAAGAAATTCCTAATCTGTTGGCTCCCAGGCAGCCAGCTGAGCTCATGGAGAGCTCAAAAGTGCTGCCTCTGTAAAGTGAGTAATGTCTAGTTGTGCCTGGGATTACAGATACTCCTCAAAGAAATCTTCCCGTAAAAATGGAGATTGGGATATCAGCTTTGAAGGTGAAAGTACAGTCCAATAGCTCTATAGCTTTATGAAAAAAGAGAAGTAGAATTCTTCCAGGAAGTGGAGGGCAGAAATGAAACCATATTTCCTTGTCTCTGGGGAAAATGTGCTTTTTTTAATCCTGAGAATAAGTGACACAAAAGCTTAAATAGCATTTAGTTTGTTGTGGGCGGTGATCCCAAAAATATCTCAGGATTGCTTGACATGTGAGTAAATGAGTGGCAGTGAAGCAAATTAACTAGAGCATGTATATACGTCTGCTAGATTCTTAACAATGTGTTTCGCTCCAGGTAAACAAAGTGTTCAGAGATGGAGTTAAGAGGGTGATTTAGCCAAGCAATGGTTTGCAAATACTTCCCATATGGAAAGGAAACACCACACATTTCTACCCAGTAATTTGATTTCCTTGGCTACATACATATACACACACAAGATAGATACACACACACACATATGTATATATGCGCATCTATACACATGTATGTATATATACAAAGCATGTGTATATACACATATATACACTTGTATTTGTATTACTTAAGTGAATACCTTATTTATGGATATTTGAAATGCGGATCATTTAAACAATACAAATGCTGCTATATCCAGGGATGATTTCTTAGACTTGGTAAACAAAAACTGAACACATGTATCTGAGTTAGAACAACAGACTAAAATTTAGCCATTTGCATGTGAAATATAAAAGTCCTACATTAGAGAAATGAGGTAGAAGATGAATTAATCACTTAAAAAGCCATAGATATTATCTGTGTCTATGTTTACATAAATATGTATACATATAATATATGCATGTGTGCATATAACACACACATATATAAAATTGGTTTTATACACACACACACACACACACACCCATACACACACAGGCATATTATTAATAAAGACAATTGAAACCACCATGACAAACAGCTTCCATCCTCAGAATTTCAATTAGTGCATCAAGACTTTTTTCTTTCCTTAAAACAAAGAATTTGCTCCGATTATCCACCCCACCAGCACTGCCAGTTACTTGAATGGATTTTATTTATTTATTTATTCATTGGCCAGCTTAGCATCTATTTTTCATCTTCTGATGGCAATATCCCCCACTAATGTGTGATTTGCACTAGCTAACCATAATCCCAACTCCTGGGAAGGTAATGTGACACAGGGCCCGTTCTGTGTCATTAGCTAAATTGAATGCATCAAATAGAATCTTACAATGAATTTCAGGCCCAAAATTTGGGTCAAAGTATTGATAACAGAGAACACCTCTTTGTGCCAGTCTTGAACTTTGAGAATATAAACATGGAGCTTCTGGCAACCCTTTTAAGTCCACAAGGGAAGAAACTGCCTGGAAATCACATCAGCATAGAGGAAACAGAGCCAAGGGCTAGAGAGAGCAAAGGTCTTGGCAAGAGAGAGCAAAGGTCTTGGCTAGAGAGAGCAAAGGTCTTGGCTAGAGAGAGCAAAGGTGCCAGTGCGTAGAGTTTAGAGTGGGTGCCCACAGATGAGTCAAGGGAGAAGTCACAGTCTGGATTGGAAGCGTATCAAACTAATATAATGTGAATCATACGGGCTGTTTAAATGCCATTGTCTGAGAGGTGCTTTACAACTGTATTACTGAGTGGGCTGGGCCGAATGTGTATCTTGAGGCCTCCGTGTTATTCAATATTGGGCATGACCTTATGATAAGGTGACTGATTTTTTTTAAGGGACCGGGAAAAAATTGAATTACACTGCCCACACTCTTTAATCCTTACACCTTCCTCCACAGGCAGGGCCCTCTTTTGTGCCATATAATGAAGCTGTCGAAGAAATGAAAAAGGATAATACGGTTTCACCATCTTTCTTCCTGTTGAAGCTCTCACAGAGCCTGAGAGACCTAAATCTCCTGTGAGGCAGGGAAGGATTATAAAGCCTCTTCTCACCCTAGGTCCTTTCCAATTATGGACAGTATTCAAGAGCGCAACACCAGCAAAGCTGCCTTTTAAGGTCTGGAGTCTTTTCCTTAGAGGGACAATCTGCCCTTGACACACAGTGGGGGCCAGGGTAAACGTATCACAGAGCTGAGGTCTAGGATTAACTTTAGACTTGGTGCTTTAAGAGGGGACAGTAAAAAGGAAAGGAGTTTGGCTTCACTTAGCAAAATGGGAGACTATATCAAGAATTAGTGAATACATTATTTTAGATGTATGATTTTGAAAGTAATTAAAATAGATGATGGCAAACTTGAACCATAAAAAGGAATATACTGGAAGCAAGCTTGGATAGCTCATGGAATTGAAACAAATATTGAGTGAAATCCTTGGGAAGGTATAAACTAATACAGTTCAAGAGTCTTAGCAGTGGAAGTATGTAAAACTCTCTCTAAAGAGCTGGTATTTAGATGAATGAGTTATTGTCTTTCCATTCCAAATTCCAAATTCTTGGAAGAATGAACTTAGCCTTGTGGTGATGGGAAGAAGTCACCGTGGACCTACCTTTCAGCATCAGGGATGGTTGCATAGGTAAGAAATTTTAAACAGGGAAAAAATGGCTTAGATTACAAGGGAGAAGTTCTGACTTAAACAAACAAACAAAAATACATACATCTGGCCAGAACAATCCTATATTGTATCTGAGAAACTTGAGGGAATCTGTGGGTTGATGGGTTGCAAAACCAGGAAGAAAAGAACAGCCCATCCCTTTCCCACTGAAAGTGAAAATTAAAATGCCCATGTGCTGGTCTTCAGGGTCACAAATGAATGGGGAGATGCTAGGCTGATCATGACTAACCCCACAGGCATTTAGTAGAGAAAGCATGCAGAGGATAAAAAAATGTTTAAAGAGGAAAACAAAACTCTTAGTTCTTGAGTGTAGCAGAAGTAAGGGGAAAAGGGCAAAGGACATGTCAGGGGCTTTGTATTAAGCTGAGATTTCATAAATTAAAAGTTCTGATTCAATTATGATTACATTGATTACAACATCTTAATATATAGAGAAAGCCACTGGGATTTTACAGACATTTTGATGGGATCATACCTCAAGATCATCTGGATCTCTTTGCTCTATTCCTATGTTCACCTCAAACCTTCAGATGACGAGTTCTGTTTCTCTTGAGACAATGGTAGAATAGAGACAACATGGGCCTTTTAATAATAGCTGAATTCTGATCTGCACTGTATTAATTGTTTGATAATTCAATGAGATGACAATGAGATAATGTACAAGTTCTGGGAGCACAGTAGGTTCTCAGCAAGTAAAACTTCATTTTTCCTTTCTCCTGGTACTGTGAAAGAGATACCCAGAACAGATCTTAGTATTCTGGTCTCTGGAAAGGAACAGTGTCTGTTGTGGTCTAGTAAATTTGGGGGTGAGTTTGTAGAAAAATCCTTTCAAAATTTGCTTACCATGGGTCAGTTTTGCAAAATATCTCAGGATCCGATGAAATAGGAGTATCTAGTTTCTGGATGCTTAGAAAAACTAAGATCATCCATCATCTTCTGTGGTTGCAGAAAGGTAAACAGCTTTTAATAAGACATTGTCCATTTATCAAGAAGTATGCATACTCCCGCATTATTTATTCACTGCAATCATTGATGAGACCATCCAAAGCTAAGGAAGGTAGCTCTGTAGTGCAATGTTACGACTGTTCTTAGCTCAAGTCAGAAGTGATTTGGCTTCTATCAAATGGTTAGTTGCAAACAATACTGGAGGGGATTCCTAGGTACTAGAGGTAAGTATGTGTATGCACGCGCGTGTATATGTGTGAGTGTGTGTGTACCACACAATACATAGTTGATATGTGCTGAAATTTTTGCCAGTAAAATTTGAGGTGGTAGTAGTAATATATCAACCCATTTGAAATGCACTGTGGAATTCTGTCATTTGAAACCAACCACAAATAAATCCCTTTGTCAAATGATGCTTATAAATATTGATTTTGTAAATATTGGATTTGCTAAAAGACATAACTCATGCTCTATGTGAATCTACAAAATCTAGTATCAAAGGGAGAGTAACTCCCTGGTGATGATCAGCATGTACACACACACACACATTCATTCACCCTCTCCAAATATCCATATATAATTAACTAATGAATGAATTGAAAGCTCCAGCAGTTTATGTGGCCACTGGTGAAGAGGCTCTGTTCTGCTACTTCAAATAAATACAACTAAAGCCTGCCAGGATTTTATCAGGCAAACAATAGTAACACTGTCTCATGACTATAGACTCTGCCAGGGCTTTGAGCCTTTAGGAGTCAAGCAGAAGGAATTCTTCACCAAGCCATGGCTCTGCCCCCAGAAAGCATCTTTGTTATGACAAATGGCAGCTTGCATTCATCTATCTCTACTACCAGTAGAAAGGGAAAACAGATAGCGCCCAACGCTGAAAAAAATAAAAATTAAAACTGGGAAGAATTTTTAGAGTCTCATCCAGTCTCACCCAGTGCTTTCAGACTCCTGAACTTCATGAAATAGCAACATCCGAAAACATAACTAAAATTTTTAGAAAATTAACTAGGGAGAAGGAGGTCAGATATAGGATTTTTACAAAGCGAAAAAAGTTTTAAAATACCACTGCCAGTTTGAAGATGGCAACTTAGATTTAATATCTCCCTCAATTCTTCTTAGAAATCATAGAAAGCAGAAAGGAGACCAGGAAACAGCAGGACAAAACACATTTTCAGTAAAACCAAGAGACAGCTGGAATGCCCAATTTTGGAGTAAGTGACGGGTGTCTAAGAACAGTGGCAATGGAACAGAAGTGTTACAGAGACAATGGGAGCTACGGGGCTCAAAATATCAGAGTACTTTTTAAGAGCCATTTTCTGAACCAAAAGTCTAATCCCCTGTTTACAGCATCAGAAGTGGTGTACACCTTTAAAAACACAACCTTCCATAATTCCAGTTTTGTTTTAAGAAGTACAGGGAGACTGAACGATATCCCATAGTTGTAAGAAGTAGTCTGTCTCCCTGGAAGCTAAAGAGAAGATAAATATATGTATTTTTTCTGTGTATGTGTGTGTGTGTGTGTGTGTGTGAAAAATGCCACAGCTACCATCTCCGCGGATACAAGAAGAATGCAGAGTAAAGAAGTACCCCAAATCCTGCATCCAAGGGAAACGCAGGCAAATTGTGATTCCTCCTCATGAAACCCCCCCAAAACAAATACACAACTTCAAAATTAAATACTCAAAATATAACCTAAAAATGATTGATAAAAATACGCTACAAGAATCAAAAGAAACAGAAAAACAGATTAAACTCACAATAAAATTGTTTTCATGGAGTATATTAAAATTGAGACCAGGTATTTTTTCATCATTTAAAAAGATCCTGAAGTATTTCTCTTTGTAAAATCATGTAAAGAAGAGAGGTAATAGCTTAAGGAGAATATGCCAGTAAAAGAAGAGGATGTAAAATATAAGTTAGCAGATCTTCAGGAATAAAAAAAGTAGAAACTGAAATAAAGATGACTCTGGAAGATCCAATATATACATGATTGGAGCACTGCAGAAAAAATATAGTTGTACACAGAACAAATATGTGAAAAGAAGGTCTAACTGGCACACGAAAAAGTGCTCAGTATTATTAGTTATCAGGAAAATGAAAGTTAAATTTTCTATCAGATACCACTACAGTAGTGTGGCCAAAATTAAAAGACTGACAAGTCCACAATTGGCGGGATGTGGAGCATCCTGAGTCTCATACATTGCTGGTGGGAATGTAGATTCAGCCACTTTGGGAAAAAGTTCGGTAGTTGTTTTTTTGTTTGTTTTTTTTTTTTAAGATAAACATATGTATCTTTGACACAGAGAGTCTACTTCTAGATGTTTATCCAATAGAAGTGAAAACAAATGTCCATTAAATGCATGTTTTCTATAGAAGAATATTTATGCCAGCTTTATTTGTAATAACCAAAAACTGGAAACAATCCAAATATGCATCAACAAAAGAAAGGATATACAAAGAATATTTATTCTGTGGAATGACAGACACTGAGCCATCAACAGGAATAAATTATTCACATGTCCAGTATCCGAAATGAAATATCATAGAAATATGTTGAGTGAATAAAAGGTAAATGTAAAATATCATATACTTCATGATTTGATTTATGTGAAGTTCATTCTAGAAAGAACTATGTTCGCAAACCTATGTTAAAAACAAAAACAAAAACAAAAAACCTGAAATACGGGTTGCCTCTGTGTGTGTGTGTCGGTGGGGGGGTGATGGCTGGAAAGGGGAAAGTGAAAAAACCATAAGAACTTTCTGGAGTGCTGGAAACATTCTGTATCCTGATAGGATGTGGGTTCAAGAAGTGTACCCATTTTTCAAAATTATATGGTCAAGATTTGTGAATTTAAGTGTATGTATGTTGAATTTAAAAAAAAGACAACCCAGTGTAATGAATAATCAGGCAGGAGTCGGAAGGTGGGTAGAAGTGCAGGTAAAATAAAAGTGACAGAATTTTGATCACTGTTGAAGCTGAGTGGCGGCTGCACGTCAATTCAGTCCTTCTGCTTTCTTCATAGAGATCTGAATTCTTCTCAAATAGTTAAAAATTTGAAATAAGAGAAGGTTTCCTTCTACATAAAGAATTGGCATAATGCTCCAAAGAAAACTGCTTTTTTTGGCCTGAATTCTATTTTATCGGTTATTACCATCAGGACTCATGTTTTCTTTGTATTTACATTTGCCTTTATTTCTTGGCTAATCCTTTTCATTTAACCATCTACATTTCTTTAAACATATCACTTTAGGGAGCCTTAGGTTGGATTTTGCTGTTAGCCGACCTGAAAAAAATTTCTTTCGATACATGCCATAAACTCAGATTATTGATATGACTAAGAGATTTTGTCTTCATTCTACAGTATTGCTTCACATTATTTTTTCATGTCTTTTACTTGTGGTTTCATGTCTCTATGGTTTTGTTATTTCATGTGATATTTAGGATGAATACATTTTTGCTCTATGATTACCTTTGGGTATTTTTTTAAAGATTTATTTACTTATTTTAGAGATTGAGAGATAGTGCATACTCCCACACACACACATGGTGTGGGGAGGAGCAGAGGGAGAGGGAGAGAGAAAATCCCAAGCAGACTCCCCGCTGAGCGTGGAGTCCAACTGTGGGGCTTGATCTCAAGACCCTGAAATCCTGACCTGAGCCAGAACCAAGTGTCAGATGCTTAACCGACTGAGCCACCCAGGCACCCTGATTACTTTTGTGTTAATAATTAAATTCTATACATGACCTTAATTCAACCCTTCCTTTGGAAATTTAGTTTTTAGTATGAATAATGTTGAGATTGGTCAATACCTGCTCCTTTCTTCACTTCTCTTTCTTCTTTCCTCTCATTTTCTAATTTTAATCACTGGATGTAATTTTAGATTTTATGCTTTTATTCCTAAGTATATCTAATTTATACTTGATTTGTGACTCTTGGGTTATACCATTATACTACCTACTAATATCTATGAAAATATAGAGAGCTAATTATACTTGCCATTAATCCTCTCCCTTCTCTTATTTTTTTTTTAAGATTTATTTATTTATGTTAGAGAGAGAGAGCTTGTGCATGAGCAGGAAGAGAATCCTCAAGCAGACTCCCTGCTGAGCATGGAGCCCAGCGCAGGGCTGATCCCAGGATCCTGAGATCAGGACCTGAGCCAAAGTCAACAGTCTGATGCTCAACCAACTGAGCATATTATATTTACACACTATTCATCTTTATCTTCTTCTCTTGATTCTACAATTAAATATATTCTCTTCACACCCCCACAAACCCTATGATGAAGTAGTTCTAGTCATTTTGTAGTGGCAGATGCTCATTTGCTAGTACATTTCTCAGGAAGTGCTCATGGGAATGACATTCCCAGATGCTAGCTTGTTCATAACTTCATTTGATTGGTTGTCAATGGCCTTGAATTTGAAAGATATAAAAATCCATGTCTCATATTTCCTTCCTGAAGTGTTATAAAAAATATTCTATCACTTACTAACTCAAAAATATATTTTGTTGTGTCCCTGTTTTGTTTTTATTGAGGTAAAATTTACATACATTAAAATTCACCAAATTCATCCTTTTTAGTGTACGGCTCTGAAGCTTCCAAATATATTCAGGTTGTTGTCAGAATTCAGCTCCATATGTTTAGAGGACTGAGGTCTCCGTTTCCTTGCTGGCTGGGAGCTGGGAGTTGTTCTCAGGTCCTAGAGGCTATCTTTATCCTTTGGTTCATGCCCTGCTCCTCCATCTTCAAAGCCAGCAATGGTGGATGGAGTCCTTTTCATGCTTTAAAGCTCCTTGAGCTCCCCTTCTGCCTTGTCTGTCCTGCCTTCCTCTTTTGCGGCATCTCTTTTCCACTTTCCTCCTCCTTTTTCAAGGACCTCTGTGACTAAATTGGGCCCACTCAGATAATCTAGGATAATCTCCTTTTTTTAAGGTCAGCTGATAATTAACTTTAATTTCATTGCCAAGCCCTTTCACAGCAGTGCCTAAATCAGTATTTGATTAGATTATCTTTATGGCAGGAATGAGAATATTAGGGGGACATCCTTAGAATTCTGCCTACCACACACAGACATGAAAAAAACCTCACTCAATTTCACTCACAGGGAAATATAAATTAAGCATACACTGAGATACCATTTTTCACTACTTGTACATAGGCAAAGATCAAAGTGTGTCATACCATACTGATGAAGGAGAGAGGTAACAGGAACTTGGATGAGTTTTAACTGGTAGAACATCTATAAAAGTAACATGGCAAAATCTATAAAAATCATAAACATCAGTAGGTGTTTATCCAGAAATTCTACTTCTAGAAATGTTTCCTACAGATATCACATACATATGAAGTGATCTATGTATAAGATGGCTATTGTAGATTGATTTTTGTAGCAAAATACTGAAAGCAACTTAAAGGCCCAGAGGACTAGTTAATCAGTTAATATAACTTGATATCAATAGACTGCAAGACATAGAATATAACAGAATACATAAACACAATGATGAACCTCTTCATATACTGTTAATAAAATTGTAAGCAAGATATATTCTTTTAAAAAGAAGTTATAGAACAGTGGATATTGTATGCATCCAGTTGTGCAGAAAGCAATGCAGAATATATATACCTACATGTACTAGCTTACACTTGCATAAATACCTCTAAAAGTATATGAGAAAAACATAACAATGGGTGTCTTTGGGGAAAAGAAATTGGTAACAGCTGGTGTCAGAGATGGGGCCCTTGGGGTTTTTTTGAATCATGGGCCATATGAATGTATAACCTATTTGAGAGTTAAATGAATAAATAAACCATGTAAAGTTCTTCTTACTAACACTATCATTTCTTAGAGTAAATATTTTTATTGGAGAAGCAGGCATTTAATGAGCATGTACCACATACCAAACAGCCACAGAGCACCTCCTGGGCATCATCTCTTTAGATCCTTAAAACAGCCTGTATGGTTAGTACTATTATCTTCATTTTACAGTTGAAAATACTGAGGTTCAGAATGACACATTATTGCCCAAAGTTTCATAGGTGCTAGGATACTGGCCAGGACTTGACCCAGGGCAAATTTATATCACAAATTTCATCACCACATGACAGTAATACTCTACTATTAAAAAAGAAAGAAGAACATAATCTTAGGATGAATAAAGAATATTCTTTTAAACGAATTATTTAGATAGCATTGTCCTTCTAGTTCCCATTTTATGTGCACAGTGGCATTAGTTCCAAATCAGAGTTTAAGATATACTGATTGAGTCCAGTCTGCAGTGAGATGCAGTCTCCTGTGCGACACCTGCCACAGAGAGATGCGGTGCTTCTCCTGAACATTTCCATAAACTGACTTGCTCACAAAACAGTCCATTCCATGTATTAAGGCTCACTTCCGTGCTAGCAAATGTGTGCTATATTGGTATGACATAAGCTTCCCTTGCACCCTTCCTGCCTTTGTCCTCAGTTTGCCCTGTGGAGCTGCCACAGAAGTTCTAATCGATCCCTCCTCCGTGTGACAGCTCTACAAACATTCAAAGTATTTCCCTTTTAATGCTAAGCCCTCCAAGATTCTCTGTTTCTCATACAACAAGATTTCAAGTCTCTCTCTCATATGCATAAACAGATAATTCTCCTCTGGGGCACTCCAGTTTGTCCATGTTTTTGATAGAATATTTTACAAGAGAATATTGACCAGCAGAAAGCAGACGAAGATTATCACCTTGAGTTGCTGAATATCATCCTATTAACACAGACAAAAATAGATTATCTTTATGACAAGAGGATCAGTCTGGTAACTTGTTTTGAGCAGGCAGCCATATAAATCCTTAATTATTTTTCACATTTGCAACTCATGGGTTTCCCACCCCACCAGAGAAAGAATGCCTTGTCTTAAGGGCAAGACTTTAATATTATACCTATTCCATTTAATTTCTTTTCAAGTCAGCCTGTTGAAACATGTAGAGGCTAAATTCAGAAGAATACAATGGAGAAAGTAGAGAGAACTTAAAAATGGAAAAAATAAACATTTTTTAAAATGCTAAGATACACAGTAGTACAAATGACAGGTTTTTTAATTCATTAGTGATACATCTATTGACACGCTAGTATTTTCATATTAAATTTTTGAAATATTTTATTAGCATCTAGATTTTATTTTTTTTCTTTTTTTTAAAAGATTTTATTTATTTATTTGACAGACAGAGACACAGCGAGAGAGGGAACACAAGCAGGGGGGAGTGGGAGAGGGAGAAGCAGGCTTCCTGCTGAGCAGGGAGCCCATTGTGGGGCTCGAACCCAAGACCCTGGGATCATGACCTGAGCCGAAGGCAGACGCTTAACGGCTGAGCCACCCAGGTGCCCCTAGCATCTAGATTTTAGATCATCAATAAAATTGCATTAAGTTAAATAACTAACATTTATAGAAGTGTACTGTGTATCAGGAATGATTATAAGGGTTTTCAATGAAATACATTCTTTTACTTCGCAACAACCCTATGATATAGATCCCATATTCTCTCCAATTTGAAGATGAGAGGAGTGAGCAAATTAATTTGCCCAAGGTTATAGAACAAATGATCAGTAAAACTGGTATTTGAAACCAAGAAATTCAGTTCTGAAATAAATGACATACTGATAGTTACAAAATCATTCTGTAAAGGGCCAAGCTTGCTTGAATTTCTTCCTGAAACAGGTAAAAAAATGAAGGGGGGAAATCGGAGGGGGAAACAAACCATGAGAGACTATGGACTCTGAGAAACAAACTGAGGGTTCTAGAGGGGAGGGGTGGGTTAGCCTGATGATGGGTATTAAAGAGGGCACGTATTGCATGGAGCACTGGGTGTTATACGCAAACAATGAATCATGGAACACGACATCAAAAACTAATGATGTAATGTATGGTGACTAACATAACATAATAAAATAAAAGAAAAAAAAAGAAAAACCAAAAAAAAAAAAAAACAGAAATTCAGGAATATGCAGAATCAGTAATGGCTAGCGACCAGGGAATCGTAAAGAGACAGAAACTCAATGATGATAGAAAGGAAGTAAAAGGTGCAGTGATTGGGTGTGTTCTACACACACTGGGTTTGAAATCAACTCGGCCACTAACCAGGGCTGAGGACATGAGCAAGTGACCTGCCCTGGGTGAGCTCCAGTTTTGTCACCTACGAAATGAAGGTAATGATATCTCCTTCAAAGGCGATTTACCAAGAGCAAATGTGAAAATATATGTAAATCACTTCACAGTGCTGGACACATAGTATGCACTTAATAAATGATGGCTATTATATTATTATTATAGTCAAGTTTGAGTCATGACACCGGAGGGAGCTTATGCCTGGTAAATTCAATTTTCTCCCTCAGTGAAGTTGCTCATGTCCCTAACTTCTAGTAGGGCCTAATTCAGGAATGTGTGCTCAATAATTAATCACAGATTATATTTTATTGCATTGGCTAATGTTGCTTTCTACTTTTAGCTGTTCCATAACTTCATGGGGCATTTGTCATTTTTTTTTCATTAACTGAAAGAAAATGTAAAATAAGAAATCTAGAGAATACTTTTTTCTACATTTCTAAATTAAAGAGTATTTTCCTTCCCTGGTAGAACATTACAATGTCTCTAATAATGGCAGTTTCTTTAATTGGAGAGCAAATATAGTTTAGGATAAAAATTCAGCAGAATATATAGCTGGGTACCTGGGACAGTCATTGGACTTTTATCAATACAGAATTATCACATGTAGAAAGGAAATAATTTTGTTTAAAATTGAGTTATCATTTTATTATTTACTTAGATTTTAGTGCCCACTTATTTTTTACACTGCTTGCAACACTGTTTATCATTTTTTATTTTATTTTTTTTTAGATTTTATTTATTTATTTGACAGAGAGAGACACAGCGAGAGAGGGAACACAAGCAGGGGGAGTGGCAGAGGGAGAAGCAGGCTCCTTGCTGAAGAGACAGCCCGATGCGGGGCTCGATCCCAGGACCCTTGGATCATGACCTGAGCCGATGGGAGACGCTTAATGACTGAGCCACCCAGGCGCCCCAACACTGTTTATCATTAACATTTTTAAAGATTTTATTTATTTATTTGAGAGAGAGAGAATGAGAGAGAGAGAACACCTGAGAGAGGATAGGGTCAGAGGACGAAGCAGACTCCCTGCCGAGCAGGAAGCCCGAGCAGGAAGCCAGGGACTCCAGGATCATGACCTGAGCCAAAGGCAGTCGCTTAACCAACTGAGCCACCCAGGCGCCCTATCATTAACATTTTTAGACACATTCCTCATATCTTCAGGTTTCCAGGAACTTGTTTCTTCCAGGAAAAGTATCTCCAGGCATGAATGACTGACAACTCTAGAAACTACTAACCCATAGCCAGTTTTACTTCTCTTCAAGAAGATTAATAAAACTGTATTCAATATCTTTTTAAGTTATAACATAATATAATTTTATCAGTGGAGACTACATCACTGGATAGTGAAGTTAAAACTGAAACCAGATCCTGTGACTTCTCAGCCTTAAACTGGATTATGTTCCTATCAAATGCAGGACATGAGCCATACTTATTCCCCAAATCTTTAAGACCCTCTGTGGATTCATCCTCGCCTAGCTCTATGACCAGGTGTCTTACGCATCTTTTTGAATGTTCTACTCTAACTATCCTGGCATTCTTCATGACTCTGAACTTCCCTGACTTTCTGCCTTCACCAGAGTTCCTCTTGCAAGGCCCACTTCTCCCCAGACCTTTATTTGAACGGTCCTTCTTATTGTTCAGGGCTCAGCTCAAGGCCTTTCCTCAGAGATCCCTACCTTTATCTTCCTTTTTATTTTTATTTACTTCCTCCAATTTTATTTTTTTTAATTTAATTTTATTTTACTATGTTATGTTAGTCTCCATATAATACATCATTCGTTTTTGATGTAGTGCTCCATGATTCATTGTTTTCATATAACACCCAGTGCTCCATGCAGTACATGCCCTCCTCAATACTCATCACTGGGCTAACCCATCCCCCCACCACCCCCCCCTCTAAAACCCTTAGTTTGTTTCTTGGAGTCCATAGTCTCTCATGGTTCGTCTCTCCCTCCAATTTTCCCCCCTTAATTATTCCCTTCCCTCTCCTAATGTCCTCCACACTATTCCTTATGTTCCACAAATAAGTGAAACCATATATTTGACTTTCTCTGCTTGACTTATTTCACTTAGCATAATCTCCTCCAGTCCCATCTATGTTGATGTAAAAGTTGGGTATTCATCCTTTCTGATGGCTGAGTAATATTCCACTGTATATATGGACCACATCTTCTTTATCCATTCATCTGTTGAAGGGCATCTCCACTATTTCCACAGTTTGGCTATTGTGTACATTGCTGCTATGAACATTGGGTGCATATGGCCCTTCTTTTCACTACAACTGTGTCTTCGGGGTAAATACCCAGTAGTGTAATTGCTGGGTCATAGGGTAGCTCTATTTTTAATTTTTTGAGGAACCTCCACACTGTTTTCCAAAGTGGCTGTACCAACTTGCATTCCCACCAACAGTTTAAGAGGGTTCCCCTTTCTCCACAACCTCTCCAACATTTGTTGTTTCTTGCCTTGTCAATTTTTGCCATTCTAACTGATGTAAGGTGGTATCTCAATGCGGTTTTGATTTGAATTTCCCTGATGGCTAATGATGATGAACATTTTTTTCATGTGTCTGTTAGCCATTTGTATGTCTTCTTTGGAGAAGTGTCTGTTCATGTCTTCTGCCCATTTTTTGACTTGATTATTTGTTTTTTGGGTGTTGAGTTTGAGAAGTTCTTTATAGATCTTGGATATCAGCCCTTTGTCTGTAGTGTCATTTGCAAATATCTTCTCCCATTCTATGGGTTGCCTCTTTGTTTTGTTGACTTTCCTTTGCTGTGCAGAAGCATTTTATCTTGAAGAAGTCGCAAAAGTTCATTTTTGCTTTTGTTTTCCTTGCCTTTGGAGATGTATCTTCAAAGAAGTTGCTGTGGCTGATGTCAAAGAGGTTACTGCCTATGTTCTCCTCTAGGATTCTGATGGATTCCTGTCTCACACTGAGGTCTTTCAGCCATTTTGAGTTTATCTTTGTGTATGGTATTAGAGAATGATCAAGTTTCATTCTGTATATAGCTGTCCAATTTTCCCAGCATCATTTATTGAAGAGACTTTTTTCCATTGCATATTTTTCCTGCTTTGTCGAAGATTATTTGACCATAGAGTTGAGGGTCCCTATCTGGGCTCTCTATCCTGTTCCATTGGTCTATATGTCTGTTTTTGTGCCAGTACCATGCTGTCTTGGGTATCATTGCTTTATAATATAGCTTGAAATCAGGCAATAGGATGCCCCAGCTTTGTTTTTCTTTTTCAATATTTCCTTGGAGATTCAGGGTCTTTTCTGGTTCCATACAAATTTTAGGATTGCTTGTTTTAGCACTTTGAAAAAAGTCATTGGAAGATTGATTGAGATGGTGTTGAAGGTATAGATTGCTCTGGGCAGCATAGACATTTTAACAATGTTTATTCTTCCGATCCATGAGCATGGAATGTTTTTCCATCTCTTTGTGTCTTCTTCAATTTCTTTCATGAGTGTTCTGTAGTTCCTAGAGTATAGATCCTTTACCTCTTTGGTTAGGTTTATTCCGAGGTATCTTATGGTTTTTGGTGCTATTGTAAATGGAATCATTTCTCTAATTTCTCTTTCTACAGTTGCACTCTTAGTGTATAAGAAAGGAACTGATTTCTGTGCATTGATATTGTATCCTGCCACATTACTGAATTGCTGTATGAGTTCTAGTAATTTGGGGGTGGAGTCTTTTGGATTTTCCACATAAAGTATCATGTCATCTGCGAAGAGAGAGAGTTTGACTTCTTCTTTGCCAATTTGAATACATTTTTTCTTTTTGTTGTCTGCTGTTGCTAGGACTTCTAGTACTATGTTGAACAATAGTGGCAAGAGTGGGCATCCTTGTTGTGTTCCTGATTTTAAGGGAAAGGCTCTCAGCTTTTCCCCATTGAGGATGATATCCGCTGTGGGTTTTTCATAGATGGATTTTATGAACTTGAGGAATGTTCCCTCTGAAGAGTTTTAATCAGGAAAGGATGCTGTATTTTGTCAAATGCTTTTTCTGCATCAATTGAGAGGACCATATGGTTCTTCTCTCTCCTCTTATTAAGGTATTCTATCACACTGATTGATTTGTGAATGTTGAACCACACTTGCATCCCAGGGATAAATCCCACTTGGTTGTGGTGGATGATCCTTTTAATGTACTGTTGGATCCTATTAGCTAGGATTTTGTTGAGAATTTTGGAATCCATATTCATCACGATATCTGTCTGAAATTCTCCTTTTTGATGGGGTCTTTGCCTGGTTTGGGGATTAAGGTAATGCTGGCCTCATAGAATGAGTCTGGAAGCGTCCCTTCTGTTTCTATTTTTTGAAACAGCTTCAGGAGAATAGCTATTATTTCTTCTTTGAATGTTTGGTAGAATTCCCCAGGGAATCCATCAGGCCCTGGACTCTTGTTTTTTGGGAGGTTTTTGATCACTGCTTTAATCTCGTTACTAGTTATTGGCCTATTCAGGTTGTCAATTTATTCCTGTTTCAGTCTTGGTAGTTTATAGGTTTCCAGGAAGGCATCCATTTCTTCCAGGTTGCTCAATTTATTGGCATATAGTTGTTGATAATAATTTCTAATAATTGTTTCTATTTCCTTGGTGTTAGTCATGATCTCTCCCCTTTCATTCATAATTTTATTAGTTTGGGTCCTTTCTCTTTTCTTTTGGATAAGTCCGGCCAGTGGTTTATTGATCTTATTAATTCTTTCAAAGAACCAGCTTCTAGTTTTGTTGATCTGATCTACTGTGTTTCTGGTTTCTAATTCATTGATCTCTGCTCTAATCTTAATTATTTCTCTTCTAATGTGTGGCTTAGGCATCGTTTGTTGCTTTTTCTCTAGTTCTTTAAGGTGTAAAGTTAGTTGGTGAATTCAGGATTTTTCTTTTTTTTTTTTTGAGTGAGGCTTGGATGGCTATGTATTTCCCCCTTAGGACTGCTGACGTGTTTTTGTTCTCACTGGTTTCCATGAATTGTTTAAGTTCTTCTTTGATTTCTTGGTTGACCCAAACATTATTGAGCAGAGTGGTCTTTAGTTCCAAGTGTTTGAATTTCTCCCAAATTTTTTCTTGTGATTGTGTTTCAGTTTTAAAGCATTCTGAGAATATGCAGGGAATAATTTCAATCTTTTGGTATTGGTTGAGACCTGACTTGTGACCCAGTATGTGGTCTATTCTGGAGAAAGTTCTGTGTGCACTCAAGAAGAATGAGTATTCTGTTGTTTTAGGGTAGGTTTAGGTTTCTGTTCTGTATATATCTATGAGGTCCATCTGGTCCAGGGTGTCATTCAAAGCTCTTGTTTCTTTGTTGATTTTCTGCTTAGATGATCTGTCTATTGCCGGGAGTGGACTATTGAGGTCTCCTACAATTAACATATTTCTATCAATATGACTATTTTGGTTAAGAGTTGGCTTATTGTAGATGGCTGCTCCCATGTTGGGGGCGTAGATATTTACAATTGTTAGATCTTCTTGTTAGATAGACCCTTTAAGAATTATAGTGTCCTTCTGTGTCTCTAACTACAGTCTTTAGCTTAAAATCTAATTTGTCTGATATAAGAATTGCTACCC
The DNA here is from genome assembly GCF_002201575.2 of Neomonachus schauinslandi. Taxonomy (NCBI): domain Eukaryota; kingdom Metazoa; phylum Chordata; class Mammalia; order Carnivora; family Phocidae; genus Neomonachus; species Neomonachus schauinslandi. The sequence goes on along the minus strand of NC_058407.1, from coordinate 28,630,396 downwards.
CAGCTTTCTTTTGAGATCCGTTGGCATGGAAGATGGATCTCCATCCCTTCACTTTCAGTCTGGATGTATCTTTAGGTTCAAAATGAGTCTCTTGTAGATAGCATATGGATGGGTCCTGTATTTTTATACAATCTACAACCCTGTGTTGTTTTATGGTAGCATTTGGGCCGTTCATGTTGAGAGCGATTATTGAAAGATATGAATTTATTGTCATCATGTTACCTGTGAAGACCTTGTTTTTATAGATTGTCTCTGTAAATATCTGTTCTATATCACTCTTGGGGTCTTTCTCCTTTTATAGAACCTCCCTTAATATTTCTTGCAGGGCCGGCTTAGTGGTCACTTATTCTTTCAGTTTCTGCCTGTCTTGGAAGCTCTGCATTCTCCATCCATTCTAAATGACAGCCTTGCCAGGTAAAGTATTCTTGGTTGCATGTTCTTCTCGTTTAGTACCCTGAATATGTCTTGCCAGCACTTTCCGGCTTGCCAGGTCTCTGTGGATAGGTCTGACGTTTTTCTGATGCTCCTTCCTCTGTACGTAAGGAATCTCTTCCCCCTAACTGCCCTTAAGATGGTTTCCTTGGTTCTAAGATTTGCGAGTTTTACTATTACATGCCAAGGCATTGGCCTGTTTCCCTTGATCTTGGGAGGGGTCCTCTCTGTCTCTAGGACATGAATGTTTGTTTCATTCCCCAGATTAGGGTAGTTCTCAGATACGATTTGCTCAAATATATCTTCTAGTCCTCTCTCTCTCTCCACTCCCTCAGGGATCCCAATAATTCTGACATTGGAACGTTTCATGGTGTCACTTATTTCTCTGATTCTATTTTCATGGATTTTGAGTTGTTTTTCCCTGGTCTCCTCTTTTTCCTTCTGGTCTATTAATTGGTCTTCTAGATCACTAATTCGTTCTGCCTCACTTACCTTATCTAGATTAGATTGGATCTCATTGATAGCATTTTTAAGTTCTGCCAGTTAAGCTTTCATTTCTGCCCTTAGAAACTCTATGTTGCCATTAATCGATTTCTCCATTCTAGATATTGTCTTCACAATTGCTACTCTGAATTCTGTCTCCAACATCTTGGTTATATCTGAATCCATTTGCAAATCTGTGGCAGAAGTCACAGTCTCTGAGTCTTTCCTATTTTGGGGGTTCTTCCTCCTAGTCATTCCATTGAGGGGTGGTTGAGGGAATGTACAGAGTCCAAATTATTGACCACAACCCAAGCAAGATGCACCTGTTTGATGGGAACCTTAGGGTTGCTGGCCTCTTGTTCTCCCAGCCTGTCTTCTGGGGGAGGGGCCTGCTGCACTGTTACTCAGGCAACCCTATTTGAGCAGAGTTGCCCTGCCCCCTGTGATGGGGATGGGCTCAGTGAAAACCGTTTTTGGGGGGCTTTTGTTCTCTGGTGGCTTTCCCTGGCAGCTTTCCATGTCTCTTCCAAGAGTCAGAGCAGAAGAGAATGTTTCCAACCCTCCACCTCAGAGCAGATCACAGTCTGTTCTTCAGTGAGCTCTCCAGGCCACACTATCTCTGTTTCTCTCTGTGCTGCTATAAACTGCAGCGTCCCGGGTTGTGTGCCCCTCAGCAGTGCTCCCAGTCCTCACCTCCAAGTCAGGGCATGTCTCTGCGCTTTGTGCTTCTAAAACTGCCAGCCATCCCCAGTTCGCATGCCCGGCCCCACCACTCCAGGTTTCAGGCTTGGGGCTGCCCTGAAGTCCTTTCCCCGCTGCTACCGGTCTGAGAATCTGTGCCCTGTCCCCAGTATGGGAGGCTATCGCTCACCAGTGGTGTAGGATCCCCACAGCTCCCTCTCCCTGCCATTTACCTTCCCATATCTGCCCACAGAATCACAGCTCCCTGCTTCATACCTCAAAACCAACCACCTGGGATATTCTATTTGTAGAGATCCAGATCTGTCTTCTTACATCTCAGGCTGATTTCGTGGGTGTTCAGAGTGGTCTGGTAGATATCCAGCTCAATTCTGGGGACCAGTTGGAATAGGGCCCCGTACTCCTCTGCCATCTTTTCCTCTCCCCTACCTTGATCTACCAGTGTAAACTTAATTCCCCAATCCAGTCATCATACACTGTTAAAACTCTGCTACATTTCAGTTAGAAAGATCACTATTTAAAAATATCTTATTTATTCATTTGTGAATTTATTTTCCCTACCAGAATATGAGCATCATGAGAGAAGTAAATGTGTCTCCTTTGATCACTGCTGAATCTTAAGGATCTAGCAAAGTGTCTTGTATGTAACAGATCCTCTAAACATATTTCTTCAATTAATAAATTGTGGCAGATTTAAATTGTGGTTTTCTATATGTTTGAATTAGCACAATGGCATGGTGGCTACACTTACTTTGGAATTAGGCCCCCAAGCTTTTCAGTCTCCAGCTCTGCCACTTACAGCTCTTTATTACCTTCATGTGTCAGATAGGACTCATCTCACAGGCCCAGTGAAAGGACTGTCTGCAATAATGACTGTCAAGTACTCAGCACAGTAAGTTCTTGATAAATACTGTCTATGATTATGCATTTTTTTTGTATTCAGAAAGCCTTGTTGTTTTAAAGGTTTCATCATATACAAATTTAAAGTAGAACTACTAAGATTCATCTGGCTAATGAACGCATTTTTTCTTAATGCAGTTTATATCTGCTTTCTTTGGTTAACAAACATAAGTTAGCATCCTCTTTTGTCTTTGCAATTGTCATATTCTAGAGGTGCGCATCCACTTCATGGATGTGACTATTATTTTCTGTGCAAACAATTCTTGCTGCTTCATTTATACACCAAATATATCTGAATTTCTCTATGAGATAGTTTTATACTAGAAACTAGCTATCCAGAAGGGCTTAAGGTAAATTAAACACATTAACATTTATATAATTACAATCTGAGGTAAGTTTATGAAGGCACTATAAATGTGCTATGAAATGCATAATCTTATATATCATAAAAAGAAAACCAATTTAGATTAGAGGTGGGAAACAACTTACATTAGAGGTGAGAAAAGGCATCTTGGAAGAAATGATTTTTGAGCTTAAATTAAAGGCCGAGCACAGGTTAGCTGGGCAAACACTGAAGGGTACAGTGTTTCTATGAAAAATTTCCATGGAAAAACTTCCAGAGAAATAAAAAGATTACAAACTTAAAGGAAAAGGGGAAAAAATTTGGTATAGGGTAACAAGTGGGGAGCAGAGGATTACAGATGAGGTTGTAGAGGAGACTGAGGTCAAAGCCCAAGTACCTTATAGACAACAGTAGGAATTTAGGATTTTGTCTTTTAGTCAATGGAAATTCATGAAGATTTTACATAGATGGATATCCAGATTATATTTACTTGTTCAGAAGCTCACTTTGGCCACATTGTTGAACACGGATAGGATGGAAAGAGAAGAGGTTACCTCATTAGTTTGTGGCAGAGAGGTGGTGCCTTAGAGAAGGGCAGAGGTGCTTTGAGAAAGAGAATGAATTCAAGAAACAGTCAAGACACTTTCAGTCTTGATATATCAGAAAGAGCATGAAGACTGCTGAATGCCGAAGACTTTTGTTAAATAACTATGAGACTGAAAAATCACCTGGCTAAAATCACTCATCAATCCACAAATAGTTATCATAGTTGGTGACTGTCAAGTATGAACAAGACCATGATAACCCTTATGAACTCCAGTTAAAACAGATGTGAAAGAGTCACATGAAGTTGCTGACCTCACTGAGAAAGTTTTAACTGAAATCTAAAACATCTAGATTTTTCCTAGATGTAAAATATGTTGTGTCTGAAACCTGTTTCTTTCCAATTTATATATAAATAAATTGCCAACACTGTTCCATAAATTGAAAGTGTATTCTCTAGCTATAATAGGATGACAGTTCATTTCAACAAACATATTTAACATTGCCTACATGCCAGCCACAGAGACATGCAATGGCAATACAAAGATCAAAAGACATGACTCAGTGAAGAAATGCAGCAGATGTGCCTTCATCCTGGGACTTGCAATGGTTTATTATCTTAAACTGGTTTTGAGGAAGAGCTAAAGCTGCTGGCTAACTATTGTCAGAATGGAATTTTTATAGCAATTGTGCTAACAAATAAAAATCATACTTGTTGAGTATTCTCTAACATTTATATGAAGAAAATAAAAGATGAGTAGGTACTTAGATCAAGTATCGTGAGTTCCATGAGAGCAGGTGCCATGTCCATTTTATTCAATATTGTATTCTCAAAATTTAGCTCATTATCTAGGACATGGTACCCATCTGTTAAATTAATGAATGGCAGAATAAATTAATGCCTGAATTGTGCTATGTGAGGGTAGAATTTAAAACCCCTACTTCTGGAAAGGCCTATCAGGATACATAAATATTCAAAATAAGATCTAAGATCGTTAATAGAGCCTAATTAATTGTTAAGAGTTGTCCTTTGCCTTTTCCAGATAAAACTGCCTTACCATTCTTTTCAACCCAAGACCCCAGGGTCTTGACTGAGAGTTCATTGAATTGATCAACACACACACACACACACACACACACACACACACACACACACACGAAGGAAATGTCCTGTTCATTGGTTTTGCTAAGGTCCACTTCTTTGTAGAATTAGCTCACTTTCTGTCAGGAAAAGAATGACGTCATACCTAAGCTTTCACGAAAATTCCTCTCTGCCAGGTCTAGTATTTAATACAGATCAATTGTAAAATTATTTCTTTACCTCTATTATGCATTGTTTACTCTCTTTATTGAAAAACAAAATGAATAAAATACTCAAATATTTCAATTTAGTTGGGGAGAAAGAGAAGTAAACAAATAATTACAATGTACCATACTAAGGACTATAATAGAGTAAAACAAAGGATGCCATCAAAGCCCTGGACAGACATATATTAGTCAGCTTGAGCTGCCAGGACAAAATACCATAGACTGAGTGGATTCAACAACAGAAACTTATTTTCTCACAGCTTTGGAGGCTGGAAAATAAATATTCAAGATTCTGGTAGAGGTCAGTGTCTGGTGAGGCTCTCTTCCTGACTTGCAAGGTGCTTCCTTTTCACTGTGTCCTCATGTGGCAGTGAGAGCAAGCCCTGGTCTCTTGGGGTGTCCTTGTATGGACACCACTCCAAGATCTCTAAAGAACTTATCAAACTCAACACCCAAAAAACAAATAATCCAGTCAAGAAATAGGCAGAAGATTTGAACAGACATTTCTCCAAAGAAGACATACAAATGGCCAACAGACACATAAAAAAATGCTTCACATCCCTTGTCATCAGGGAAACACAAATTAAAACCTCAATGAGATACCATCTCACTCTAGTCAGAATGGCTAAAATTCACAAGTCAGGAAACAGCAAATGTTGGCGTGGATGTGGAGAAAGGGGAACCCTCCTACACTGTTGGTGGGAATGCAAGCTGGTGCAGCCACTCTGGAAAACGGTATGGAGGTTCCTCAAGAAGTTAAAAATAGAGCTACCCTACAAATCAGCAATTGTACTACTAGGCATTTACCCGAAAGATACAGATGTAGTGATCCAAAGGGGCACCTGCATCCCAATGTTCGTAGCAGCAATGTCCACAATAGCCAAACTGTGGAAAAAGCTGAGATGTCCACCAACAAATGAATGGATAAAGATGTGGTATGTATATATATATATATACACACACAGTGGACTATTACTCAGCCATCAGAAAGGGTGAATACTTACCATTTACATTGATGTGGATCGAAATGGAGGGTATTATGTTGAAGGAAATAAGTCAATCAGAGAAAGACAATTATCATATGCTTTCACTCATATGTGGAATATAAGACAGGGCAGACGACCATAGGGGAAGGAAAGGAAAATAGAATGGGAAGTCATCAGAGAAGGAGAAAAACCATGAGAGACTCTTAACTATAGGAAACAAACTGAGGGTTGCTGGAGGGGAGGTGGGCGTAGGGATGGGGTAACTGGGTGATGGGCATTAAGGAGGGCACGTGATATGATGAACACTGGGTGTTTTATGAAACTGATAAATTATTGAACACTGCATCTGAAATTAATGATGTACTATAAGTTGGCTAACTGAATTTAAATAAAAAAATAAGGACACCACTCTTACCATATTAGGGCCCCACCCTTATGATCTTAGTTAATTTTATTACCTCCTTATAAGACCTATCTCCAAATATGGTAACATTGGGGGTTAGGGTTTCAACAAATGAATTTTGGAGAGACACAACTCAGTCCATAGCAAGGCATCTAAGGCAGAGAAAGGTTGAGAGACATCATGGAGAAACAGCAACTGGGGAGCAGTCCTATATATTAGGGAAATGGTTAGGACCTTCCAGGTAGAGGGGACAGAGTAAGCACATATGGGAGCAAGAAACAAAATAATGAGTATTGGTGTCATATAAAATGTGAAGCAGAGTGAGGTCACTGCTGGGATCTGGAGATCTAAATTCAGAAGTCACCAGACTGTTAGACTAAATGAGATCATGAAAGTAGTGAGCATAGATAAAGGAAAGGTCCAGTGATTAAGCCCTGAATGGCACATCAACAGGTCAAGTTGGCTGAGAGGTGAAAGGTCCAGCCAAGGACACTGTGAAGGAGTGATCAGTGAGTTAGGGGGCAGGAAATCCACTAGAGTGTGTGTCCTGGATACCAAATGAAGTCTGAATTTCCAGGAGAAGGGAGTAGTTAAGGGTGTTAAATGTTATCCCATCGGTAGGTCTAGTAAGATGAACACTGAGGACTGACATTAACTTAGCAAAGTAGAGGTTGTCTAGTACACTGGCCGAGAGCAGTCTGCCTGCAGTTGTAGATAGAGGCTCCTGCCTGGCTGAAGTGGGTTCAAGAAAGAAGGGGATAAGCAGTGGAGAGAGAACATATAGGTAAGCCTTCAGGGAACTTCGCTATGAAGAAAAACAGAGGTGAGCTGTATGATACGGGGGCAGTTCCAGATAGAAATAGGCCCCCAAAGCATAGGCCTGTTCTAAAATCCACACTCTGCCCTGCAAGTGTCAGTTTACATTTACGTCCAACACCACCTGGGATGTGTTTGACTGTAATAAAAACAAAAATGTTAACTGAAAACAACCGATCAAGCCCACATTTTGAAATATAAATGATGTATAGTTTACTAAACCCTCTGAAGCTTGATTATCTATTTGGCTGATAGAAAATGACATATTTTGGGGTTTGGTTTTGACTTGCAATCACTCCTATAGAATAAAATCGTATTTTGACTCCCTAGCCATTTAAGTTAGAAGTGTCTCTGCTCTGGCTTTATTAAAAATCTACATTTTACATATTTGGAGGCTCCAGCCTACTCTTTGTTTTTCTCATTTATTTCCCTTACCTTATGAATTAGAATGTTCACTTTTTATAATAGTTACCTCCTTTTCTCTATTTGTCTGTTTTTTTCTTTCACTGGCTCTGGATAATTCTTATCACTTTGCATATTGTGCAAAGGTTTAACTAAATACTATACTTTTGTCAGGTATATTCCTCAGGTTTGTTTTCCATCTGTATGCTCTCTGGTAAGTTATGAATTTCCCTGAGTATGGCTTCCTTAGATCTGCATGTACTTCTTGTGGCATTATGCATTTTTATTTTATTTCCAAGTGTGGCAGAGACATCCTGGAGTGGCTCCCAATGATCCACACACTGGTGTGAACCTCTCCCCTGGGTGCAGATGGGATCTGTGATTTGCTTCTATCCATGAAGATAGCAAAGGTGACAGAATGTCGCTCCTGTGATTAAGTCATGCTATGTAAGACTCAGACTAGAGAGATTCTCCTGCTGGCCTTGAACAAGTCAGCAGCCATGTTGTGAAGTGCCTATGGAGAGGTCCACATGGCATAGAATTACGGATGACCCCTAAAACCTAAGGGTGGCCCCCAGCCACAGCCAATAAGAAGCCAGCACCCCTCAGCCATATGGCCTCAAGGAAATGAGTCCTGCCAATTTGAATGAGGTTGTAAGTGGATTCTTCCCTGTTATGCTTCCAGACAGGCTTATGAAACTCTGATCGGTAGACCCAGTGACACTATGCCCAGACTCCTGACCAACAGAAACTCTGAGATAATAGATGTTGTGATGTTTTAAGCCACTAAGTTTGAGGTAATTTGTTATGATGCCAAAGAAAATGAATACACAGAGCTTTCTGTGATTTTTGTTAAGAGTTTATCTTTTTTTCTATGCACATCCCTGCTCATTTTTAGATCCAGTCTGGTAGTCTCTGTCATCAAGGAGTAGTTTCAACAAATTTAAATTTACATCTATAGTTATATCAAATTATTTCTACTATATTTTGTATTATTCATTTTTTCAAAGATGTTATTTATTTAGGAGAGAGAGAGAGAGAGGGAGAGCATAGAGGAAGAAGCAGACTCCCTGCTGAAGTTGAGCCTGACACGGGGCTCAATTCAGGGACCCTGAGATCATGCCTGAGCTGAAGGTGGACGCTTAGCCAACTGAGCCACCCAAGTGCCCCTGAATTATTCATTTCTGGAATTTTCTGTCCCCCCCACCATTTCTGGGTTTTGATTGAATAGCTTGAGTATCCTTCTGCTTGCTTAAAAATTATACATTCTATTTTTGATTTTTTAATATTATAATCATTTAACCCTATTTATTTCTTAAATTTACTATTATCTATATTTTGCCTTTAACAAGGCAAGTATTTCAGCATTCCATTATCTCACTTAGGTCTCTTACCTGTTATTATATTGATATTATCTAGAATTTGGAAAGCATTATATAGATATTATCTAGAATTAAACTGTACCACCTCAACCTTGCATGTTTCTAGAGCATAATCTGGACTGTTTTCGTAATGAGAACTTTCCTTAAAAGTGTTTGAATTTGTGTCTTTGGCAAAGCCTATGAGATCTTCTATGCCTCAGAATATTTCTATCCTGCCTTCACTTTGGAATGACAATTGTGTTGGTTATAAATTTGGTTCATGGCTTCTTTTCCTTCAAAACTTAAAACGTGTTGCTCCATTATTGTTTATGTTTCATTGCTTCTGTTGAGAAATGAGATTGAATCTAATTCTTATCCTTCCATAGATAATGTGCTTTTCCTCACTGAAAGCTGTTAGATTTTCTTTTGGACTTTGACCTTCACTGTCACTCTCTTGTGTGTGGATGTAGACTTTTTTTTTTTGTCCTTCCTACTCAGCCCTCCAGGAACTTTCAACCTCATGTTTTCACTCATTAATTCTGGATTTACCTCCAGCATTTCTCCAGATACTTCCTTGTCTTCATTTTTATTTTTCTCTCCTTAAAATCCTATTATTCTAATGTTGGCACTGCTACTCCTACCCTCCATATCTATTAGCTTTCATCTATCCTTTCCTGAGGACCCTTCTCTGATCTGATCTTCCAACTTACCATGTCTTTCTCAAGTTAGGTCCATTTTAAAAATCTCATCTACGAGTTTCTCTGTTTCAAACTATCACAGTATTGATACCTAATATTCATCCTTGCTTCTTTCTTATTAACTTATTTTTTGCATTTGTTGGATATTGTTAATATCATCCCATATATTCTTTAATATATCTGTCATAACTATTTTTAATTTTTGGTCCATCTGTTCTAATGGCTCTGCTTCAGAATGTATGCCAGTTCTACTCTAGACAGTATAGATATTATATGTTGTTCAGTTTTTGCCCTTCTTTTACAATAATATCATTCCTTAAGGCTCAATTTATTTTGTCTTATGACCTCACCTTTAGTTTTTGTTTTTGGATCTCATGTTTTGGGAAGGGGCCTATGGCAGGCCTTTGTCTGTGATGGCAGCAGTGAGTTTAGAGATGAGTAAAGATGAAACCCAAATGCAGAGACCCTCTAGCACCACAGACCTGCTCCCCAGGGAAATCCTCTGGTCCCAACTTTATCCTTGAACACTGTAAGAGAAGTAGCATGGGGAGATGAAATGGCACTAGGTTATAACTCATCAGTCTGAGAGGCCTGGAGGGAGGGAGTAGAGGAGGGAATGCTTGGAGAAGTTGTTTATTCTGCAATTGTTTTATCAACTCCTTGCCTCAGAAGGGTTTTATGTTGCCTGTATGTTACCCCATGGACACCATCAGTAGCAGAATGGCCCATGTGCATCTAAGGTTATGGGATAATTAATGACTGTGCCAAGCACCATGTGCCAGACACCAAGAAGCAAGAGCAGATCATCCAACCAGAGGTCTGCCTACAGCCTACAACAGCCTTCTCGTTCTCCACCCCAACTACTGTCCTTCCTCCTCAATCTAGATCATCAGAAAACACCAGCTCAAGCAAATTTTAGAGCTGGCTTTCAGGGAGAGCCAGCAGCTCAAGCTAACTCACCATTTCCATTGCATTTTCTCTACATAATCTTGAGTCTATTCCTGCATTATCTCTGAGTTTCAGCAGAGAGATGACTTTTTTGGCAAGAAGAAAAAAAAATCTATGTTCAATAAAACTGAAAAGTGCTACCAATCCTACAGAACTCATGAGCTCTAATATTTCTGTTATTAAAGAAAGCGTCAAACTCTTTCTGGTAGCTGGAACCACCTAGTATGTTATTGTTTAATCAGTTAATTCACTGTGTAATTAGTTAATACAAGTGAACATTTGTATCCAGTCTCCACAACCTATATGGGAACCAGAAAGTCCTAGAAAGTGGTGACACACCTCATTCATTCATTTAGTTAAAAAACATTAATTGAACAATTTCCATGTGCCAGTCTCTAGGCTATGGAAGCAAGTAACTAAGATTAAGTACTTGTTTTGAAGGAGATCTTCACTAAAAGAATTATAAGGGGGATAAACAGAGCCTTAGATAATTATAATTATATGCATTCATAGATTTTATACAAATGCTAATGGAGCATAGAGAATGGTGCTCCTAATTTACCAGTGAAAGGTAGGAAGATTTCCTGTAGAAATGTTCCCACCCGATAATATGGCACAATATCAAGGTCACGTTGTTCTGGACTCTCAGAAAACTTCTTATTAACAAGGTCCACCCTCAACTGCTCCAAAATCTCCACACAAGGATTCTGCTTGCCATTGCAGAAAAACAAAATCAAAATAATCTGATCTGACTATTGTTTCCTGAGCCTACAAATTGTTTGTTAAACCAGTTTGGTACATGCCAGTTCTAACTTCTTGAAAGTGTGGTTTGTGGTAAGCCAGCATCTACCTACCAAACATGGGCCTTCTTGTACACCAAGGGGAGAGCACCTGTGATTTTGAAACCCTGACATCTGGTCATATATATGTCCCAGATGCGGATGTGAAAACCATGTCCTGTTATTACTTTTCACTATTTCCTCTATCTAGAATCACTGAATAAATCAGTTCTGTGAGCCCCTGGAAATCACAACTCGAACCTCGAACATGTACCTTAAGATCAAATCTATATGAGATCTATAATGATAGGTAAATCTCACTTATCTCATCTCTTACTCCAACTATATGAAAAGATTTTGCAAATGAAATACACCAATTATTTATTCAACAGAACTGTATGTGGTGTTACTGTTTCCTAGGTATTGGGGCAGGTGCTAGGGATGTAAAGCTAGCCAACACATAGAATGCGTCCTTCCTGGAATTTGCAGTCTCAAGGAACAGACTGATATTGAACAAGTAATTATGAATGCAGTGAATGCTACGAAGAAAAAGTACAGGGTGCCATGGAAGCACAGAAAGGGTGCTTTAAAAAAGTGGCTTCCTCTGTAGAACAACTGTGGGAAATTGAGATTTCACATTAAAATCAATAGGGCTAGAATTGTATGTTTCATTTTTTAGAGGTCGCATTGTGAATGGCTATGCTTCTTATACCAGGATACCCATGGGGGATCCAGAAGCCACAAAATAAACACAATGCATATTTCTGGTGCTTGGGTTTCACATGAAGATTTGGGAAAACAAACATTTTTTATTAAAACAAATATAGATATATTATGGAGTAGACTATATGCGTGTTAAAGATAAAAGATGAAACTTCAAAGAAATTTCACACTTGCTGTGATTCCCTTTGAACTAGACCCCCAGACTCCCTAGGGGTATATATTCATTCTCCTCTGCCTTTAGGGGTACATTATAAAAAAAATAATGTTTAGCAAGCAGTAGAAAGAACATGGGGCCTGGCACCAGCTGGGCAGCCTTTGCTAAGCCAGTTGTGACTCAGTTTCCTTGGGGATAACATAGAGATAATGCTTTACCTCTCAATATTGCTGTGAAGATTTAATCAGATAGCAAATGAAAAATTTCCAGGGCAACGGTTGCTACAAAATAGGCCCTCTATAAATATTAGTTACCTCTTCCAATAACAGTGAAATAAATAGTTGTTTAAGATTCTTACTGCTTCAACTCAGCACAGCTAGAACCACAGAAGGAACAACCAAAGATAGCAGGTTTTAGAAAGCCCTGTGTTATGTTCCCATCTGTTTATCCATTAGCATAATAGCTACAGTAATAACAGCTAACAAATGTGAGTGTATGTGTGGTGAATCTGAAATGCTTGTAAACTGTAATTTAAGGAAACAAAACAAACAAACCTACCCATTTTCCATATGTTAATATATTTTTACTCTGTATTGCTATTTTTAACCATTTTATATTATGACAAAACAACAACAACAACACAGGACTGCATCCACTCCTTTTGTGAATGGAGTAGAGGATTAAAGAATATAAGAACTCTTGGTAAACTCTACATCGGTAAACAATTACAAAGTGTGATTGTGGCTATGATTATAAGGATGTGCTAACAAAGGGCTCTGTAATTCTAAGTACTAGGTACTTCCATATCCAGGCAGCTGGCATATTTACCTTTTCTTAAACTCAATTTTGACTGAATTTTGCTCTCTTCTTCAATGTCCTAAGCCCCAGTGAATGAGGCAAACTGAAAAGTTTAGGAAACTTAGCTATGGATAACAGAGGAAACTCCAATTATATCTTGTTCTTTTTCCAATAAGAAAGAAGCTAGGTAGACATGATTTATTTTAATATTCCCAAATGTTTTATATCTAAAATGGAACTGGATGTCTTGATATTACAGAAGACTAGTTAAATAAAATTTCTACTTGTTTCACCTAATGGGACTAAGAGAAATGAAAATATATAAAGGTTGTGTTTATTCTCAATCCTTGTTACTTAAAATATATTATTATATAATTACAGTGCTATGACAGAAACTTGAGTTGTAGAGTAAAGGACTGCTTATCGGGATCTGCAGTGAAGCAAATAGAAGTTTCATTAGGAACATGGTGGGTCTGAACTATGCTGCCAATGCAGAAGGTCAAGGTCAGTTCATCAGGTATAAATCATGCAGAGCTCATCACCTGTACCAAAGAAGGTCCAGGGAAGTGATTCAAGATTGGAGTCATATAATTATGGTCTTCCCAGTGCTAAGAGAGCTAAGAATTCTAGTTGCCTTCAAGAAAGGCAATCAATAACTGTCTTTAAACTATCATAAGTGGGTGGATGTCTGGTGTTTTCTTAAGGTCTCTGATAGTAGCTACTGCACATTATTGCTTTCATGCAGGACTGAATACTCTAATGGCTAGGCATAGGGCAGAAATCATTCCTACTTACCACATGGGCAATGATACCAAATACATTAATTTCTGACTACAACCTAGCCAATGTTAGCAAACGGAAGTTACAGCCCATATTTCCTTCATTACAATGTCTTATGGCCAGTGCCCTCTGATGAGGCTTTTCTTCTGTCTGGGCCACAGGGAAGGTGTCCTTTTATCATACGTCCTACCAAACTCTGTATTTACAATGGATCGTGCTAATCCTAATCCTATGCAGTGAGATCTGGCTCCTCCCCCTTACTGGAAAAGTCCCTGTTGGGGCCTCACGCCTATGGGCTTATGAAGAACAGCATAGTTTCCTTTGTTGAAAGTAAGGAGAAAGAAATGCAACATCTCACGTGTCTGTGGCCATTGTCTCTACTTTTTTATGGATATGTGAGGAACCAAGTTCTTTTTACCAGACTTTTTGGGTTTCTGGAAACTCTTGAACTGATCTGACAACTTTAGGAGTCTAAAATGAAGACTGGAAGTTACAAAGGAGGTACTTAACATGTATCTTTGGTGATGCTGAGATTCTTGATTAATGTGTCTTTCTTTACTGAATAAAAATACCCGAGGTACTTTTCCATTATTTGGTCCTTTTATGTGTTTCTCAAAGTAAAATTGGTCTCCATGAATAAAAGATAAGTATGTTCTAATTCTGAAGCCTAAATATTAAGTCTGTAACTTTCAGGAAGACTTAGTATAAAAATCAGTTAGGGTTCTTTGCTTGTAAACAACAGAAACTGACTCTAGGTCACTTAAGCTAAAAAGTACATTAGGGATCTAATGCAATCAAAAAGAAAACTGAAGAACAAATCTTAGAAATAAGAAGAGGCAGTCGCTCATGGGGATAGAAGGCCCCTGGATATGTCATCTCACCAAGAGAATTTTCCTGATAGAAATCAGGGTGCCCTTGGGAAGCAAGAATGGCTGATAGGTTAGTTGCACATTCTTTGTTTTTTGTTAGAAGTTACAATATTCCTGACAGATTGTAAAATAGACTTATTAGCACCCTCAATCACTTCATAAAACTGGTGCTGAATAAACAGTTATTGATATTTAGAGTGACCAAGATTGCTTAAGCATTAACCTGTAAGTGTAGTTTTTCACCAGAATTGGGACCTTTGGTGTGTATGGTGGCTGTATTACTGTCACTTTTGTGAAGTCCCTACTTTCTTTACCAAAGTAATATTTCTGAGAGAAAAAAAAATATTGTGAAGAGAACCAAGAATCTTTGTTTTCTTACAACCACAGGAACAGATCTGCTAAAGCCCAAGATGTCGATCACAGATATTCATTAGAATAATGAATTAAATGAATGCCTATCTATGATTTTAATTGAGAGATTTGATACAATTTCACGAGGATTTTTATTTTATTTTATTTTTTTTTTAAAGATTTTATTTATTTATTTGAGACAGAGAGAATGAGAGACAGAGAGCATGAGAGGGAGGAGGGTCAGAGGGAGAAGCAGACTCCCTGCTGAGCAGGGAGCCCGATGCGGGACTCGATCCCGGGACTCCAGGATCATGACCTGAGCCGAAGGCAGTCGCTTAACCAACTGAGCCACCCAGGCGCCCTCACGAGGATTTTTAAAGTGAACAACTGCCACATGTGTAAATCCAAAAACTACAGCAGCACTCTTCCTCTACCTAATGTAGTTCTCTGTCTTGTAATGACTGGCAACTCCCTTCTTGAATGTTCATGGTCTCCAGGCTCTGAAATTCTCCAGCTGTGGCTGGCACATGCCTACATTTTCCATTAGGTTTGCTGTATATCCCAGGTGAAGGCCGTTCCTTTTCACTTATATTTTCTCCCCATTTATTTTCTCATTCAGGGAAGGGCTCTAGATAACAAAAGACACCCAAAATTATGTCCGGTTAATTTATAGTTCTAGGGTTGTTCTTATTCTGCATTGGCAGTAAAAAATCCTCAAGTCTTTGTCCTCACATAGATTGATCTTTAAGGCATATGGGAAGTTAGCTTCTTCTTAAGGTGAGTTGGGACAGTATCAAGTGACACAGTTTAATTTGAACATCAATCCAACTGTCTGTTCACTGTGGAGAAACTTTTGAGAGGAACCCTCATTAATTGGAATGAATCTAGAAATTGTGTCATGAGTCCTGGGTTTAACCAGATGTGATTTCAGAAAGATAATCTGCAGCCCTGAAACTTCATTGGTGATGCCACTAATCCTACAGGGTGGTCGTGCAAATTATCTGATAGGATCTATTTATTCCATTCATTCCTTCAACAAATATTATTTGAGCTCCTACTGTGTAGCAATCCCCACACTGGGCACAGGGAACACAGAAGTAAATAAATCAGACAGACCAGGGCACCTGGGTGGCTTAGTCAGTTAAGCATCTGACACTTGATTTCGGCTCAGGTCATGATCTCAAGGTCTTGGGATTGAGACCCACCATGTTGGGCTCCATGCTCAGTGCAGACTCTCTGCTTGTCCTTCTCCCTCCCCCTGCTTGCTCTTGCTCTCACTCTCTCAAATAATTAAATAAAATCTTAAACACACACACACACCTTGCCTCATGAAGCTTACATTTTATTGAGAGAAGAAAGCTATTAAACCCATAAATGCACATATAAATAGGATAATTCCAGATAATTATAGGTGACTTGAAGAAAATAAAGCAGGGTAATGAAAAGGGGGCAATGATAGCTAATTTAATTAGAATGGTTAAAAAAGCCCTCTCTGAGTAGAAAATATTTGAATAGAGATGTAGATGATGAAAATAAGCTAGCCAGGCAAAGGGCTAGGAGAATAGCTTTCTGGGCAGAAAGAACAGCTAGTGAAAATCTTAGGACAAAGAGCTCGGCATGTTGGAAGATTATCTGCATGGAGCAGGACGAGCAAGACAATGAACAGTAAGAGAGAACCTGGGTGAGGTAAAAAGAGACCAACACTGGACACCATGAGAAATTTAGATTTTATTCTAATTGCAATCGAAAACCATTGAAGCGTTTCAATCAGGGGAATAATAAGATTTAAATGTTAAGATCCTATTTTCTGCTGTTTTAAATTGGTCATAGAAGAGGAGAATAGAGGCTGGGAAATAATAGGATGTTTTTGCTCAGGTATAGGTTGGCCAGGGATTTGAATAAATGGTTGTGGAAATAGTGAGAAGTGGTGGGATTTGATATACATTTTGGGGTAGAGCACACAGGATTTTCTGACATATTGGATATTGGGAAATTGTGCTGAAGAAAGGCATTCTGGATGACCCATCCGCTTTTGAACTGGGAAACTAATTGGATGAGCAGTGATGCAAATAACTGTTATATGGAATATTGGGAAGGAGTTGGTTGGGAGGTCGGTGAGAATGGAATGAAACAGACAAGTGGAGCAAAAAAGACTTTGGATATGTTAAGTTTGTGATACCTTTTAACCAATCAAGTGGAAATTCCTATATGAATCTAGAGCTCAGGGTAAGAAATGAGGGAGATAGAACACACAGTCCTTGCTATACATATAACCAGTGCTAAATCCAGCCAGCCAGCCACCTGTCTGTAATATTTTCTAAGTATTTGCCTTCTTACCACCTATCTATATACTTATTTGTTGTTACAGATACTCAGCAAATGTGAGTGGGATGTGAATCACGCAATTTTATAAAATATAGATTCTATCATGCTTTTTACATGGAATCCTTCTGCTTTATGAAATCTGTAGCCAACGTTGTAAAATACAATTTCATACTCATTAATACTTAATTTGGTAAAGGACATTGTTGAGTATTACATAAGCTTTTTTCCCATCCAAATAACTCCAACTAATCTTATTTTTTTCTTAATATTTTCAAAAGAATCCATATATAAGCAAAAACTGAGAAACGGTCAAAATCTGGACCTCATTTAAAAAGTTAATTTATCTGAAGAATGTTTAGGGTTGGTGGGTTTTATCATTAGCTTAAATTTATTTCTTTCTGTCAGGCTTTCTTTAATGTATTTTTAGTATTAACATTTTAGAAAATAAACTTAAAAACTTGCTCAGAAGAGAGGAGAAAAAGTTTCAAAATAGCTGTCATTTACAATGCCTGAAATTTATGCTTGAAAAACCTAAAGAAGATTTGCCATCAGGTTCACATTATAGATTTATAGGGAGAGAATGAGGAAATTGATGGTACTGTATAATAAGCACTTTTCAATTTCTTTGAAATACCTTTTATTCCTGAGATGGAATACTGGAGGCTGGGAAAGAATATGTATGAAATGACTGAGAAGTAACAGAAGCCTAAAAGAATAATAGGATCCTATACTTATAAGCTGGGAAGATTTCTGTTAACAAAACATGTCGTACTTGGTGGAATTTTATTCATCTACAAAATTTCAGGCTTCTTGGATTCAGAGAATGTAGTACTTGCTAATCATTTGAACCATAAGATAACATTTTAATGAGGATTATGTGATTTCACTGGAAGGGAAAATGTTCTAAATCCTTCCACTCAAAATTGACGACTTGTATTTAAAACTGTCTGACATGACCTAGAGTCTGAATATAGATTTAACACTAGGCAAGCAATGCTGGGTCCCGTTTTGTCAGAATTGTCTTCTAGAATTATATTGGTTGATGTTAGAAATCTGGATTGGGGGTGTAGGTCCCCTTCTTTACACTAGGGCAAGAGAGGCTAACTCATTGGAAGCCATGGAATCAGAAGTTATCTTTTACACTTTGTTCACAGCCTGAGCCCCATGGACAAAGATTGTTCCTGTGCTGCCTGTGCAGTGTTTCCCAGGCTGCCCATCAGACTGTGAAAAGCTTTTCTGGAAGAGAGAGCATGAGTGAAGAGCATCACGGAATGAGGACGCACAGGGCAAGCTGTATCAAGGGCAAAAACGTAGACAGACATAGAACTGTGGAGATGAACAGAATGTGGTTAGAAGCAGCCAGACTCCTAGCTGAGGTGGTGAAAATGAAAAACACGAGGATGTTCAAAGGCAGTGTGAATGGCAAAGATGAAGAGCTCACGCTCTGAGAACCAGACTGCCCCCTGTCCTGCCCCCTGTCTCTGCCCCTGAGTAGCTGTGTCACCCTGAGCAAGTGGCTTTAACACCTCTGTGTCTTGTTTCCCCATTAACACAATGAAGATAATAACAGCACCTATCTCATAAGCTACTGTGAGGTTAAATGAGTTGGTAAGTTTAATAGATTTAGAATGGTACCAGGAGAGTAATAAACCCTTGGTCAATATTTAGTTTCTATTTTCATATCATAAGTGAACTTAAGAATGAGTTAAAAAAGATGAGGCAAAGTTTGGAGTAATTCACAATTAGTTTTTATCCTTACCCAAGGACATCTTAGTAGAAACACACACATACACTCACACACACACATACACACACATACACAGAGTCAATCCAATCCAATCATAGGGTAGGGTAAGGAAGACACTTAACAGGTAGACTATCATGTTTCAACCTAAAAATAATAACCAGAAATTAAAGAACTCTGGGATAGCTCCAGAGGAAAAAGAAAAAAAAAAGTAGAGGGCGCCTGGGTGGCTCAGTTGGTTGAGCGACTGCCTTCGGCTCAGGTCATGATCCTGGAATCCCGGGATCGAGTCCCACATCGGGCTCCCCCTGCTCGGCGGGGAGTCTGCTTCTCCCTCTGACCCTCCTCCCTCTCATGCTCTCTGTCTCTCATTCTCTCTGTCTCAAATAAATAAATAAATAAATAAATCTTTAAAAAAAAAGTAGAAAATTCTTCAGGGCATGTTATTGATATTTTATGAGAATTTGATAAAGCAGAGCATTTAAGAGTGAGTGCTAAATTTGTGCAGGGTAATAAAGGCTTCAAAAGGTAATAAGAATCTTGGACCCTGCACACATAAGGTGCTCTAAGAGGTTTAGTAATTACCTAAATGAAAGAACATTGCCATTTCCATAATCACAATTCAAATCCAGGGGTCACTTATGGCTGATAATATTACAGGTGCCATTCCATCTTTTGTGGCACAGAGGCTTTTAGCACGAAGCAGCTCACAGACGTTTCCTATATCTTGTTCATTTCCCCATCGTTTCAATGAGATATTTCAGCCTTGTACATAAAACATTTTCCATACTAGAGCCTGCTTGTGGAAAAGCTTTGTGGTCTGAAAATAACATCGAGCACATGAATGTGAGTAATAAAGAAACCTTATGAAAACAGGGTCCAAAGGACTTAAGTTAGTGATAGTTTCATTTTACCGAAGATGTTCACATGCAAAATTATGATGTCTAATCATACTTGTATCTTCTTTAGGTGAATCTGGCAAATTTGAGATATATTAAGGGGATTCTTTCATATTTGAGATTGTCCTAAATAATCTCCACCAAAATTACATGATAAGATCATTACTCTCATGAATTATTATATTGATAATCCATGCTCAATGTCCCCTTATAGGAGTAACTTAATAGCAAGTAACAGCAAGATAATATTCTCCAGTGATTTTTCTGTGTCAGAAGTCCCCATGACCACCCCAGTTTTGATGATTCCTCATAAGGACTCATAGGACTCAGCCTATGGTCATGCTCATGGCCGCAACTTATTATAGTGAAAAGATACAAAGCAAAATCAGCAAAGGGAAAAGGCACATGGGGCAAAGTTCAAAGGAAACATTAGACACAAGCTACCAAGAATTGTCTCTCAGTGGAGTCAGACAGAACGTGCTTAATTCCCTCAGACTATGAGTTGTAACAACATGTGTGAAGTGTTAGCTACCAGGGAAGCTTGTTAGAGACTCAGTGCCAGGGATTTTATTAGGGGCTGGCAACGTGGGTACCCTCTGCATAGCATGTACCAAAATTTCAGACTCCAAAAAGAAAAGCAGGTGTTCAGCATAAACGATATTATTTATATAAACAGTTTAGGCACCATGAGCCACTTTTACCATCTAGGAAAAGTTCTGTATCGGTGTAGGGAACTATTTGCCAGTCAAGTTCCTGACACCAGCTAAGGGACAACTTTGTAAGCAGACCTTTCTAAGGATAGCAATCCCAGGCTCCTTCCTGCACATGTACCAAGGCAGACTTTCAGACCAGTTTTTAAACCAGAGAAGAAGGGAGCTTAGCAATCTTGACAACCCTGAACTTGACTTACCTAATGAAACTGTCAGAAATGGTAGCACGTTTCCACAGTATAGGTCACTGCCAACTGACAAGTGTTTAGGCTCTATTAACACATTCTATCACTGCCACCCAACCATTGCTTCTGCAATTTTTTTTTTTTCTCTAAGGAACCATCACACATTCCCCAACCCACTTAAAGAAAAAAATCTGATGTAATCCTTAGAAAGATCAGAACCCTATCTACCAGGGAGTATGTCTATCTAATTTTACTAAAGATCATCTTCACAACTATCAAAATGAAGAGACAAATTTCTATGTCAGAGATTCAGAAATCTTAAAGAAATATCAGTCAATTCTTGTTTTTCTTCAAAATCGTAAATTCCAAAATGAGAGACAAGAAAATTTTGACACTCCCGCTTCTCACTATTTATATTGTCCATTATTAAACTGTGCCAATGTTAGTTCCTAGAATATTTTCCAAATCTGTCTATTCTCTCCATATCCACTCTGTCACTCTCATCCGAGCTACCAATATTGCTTTATGATACACCAATACAGACTCCCAACTGGCCCTCCTGTACTCCATTTTGATCCTGCCTTTTCCATGATCTATCTTACAGGCAGAGTGATCTTTCAAAGTCATTGATCATTCCAGGTTACCCATCAACATCTTTCCATATATTAGTGACAAAAAAAAAAAAAATCACCCAAATCATTATCAGGCTCTGCATTATCTAGCCCATGCCAAACTTTGTGGCCTGACTTCATGCCTTGATGACCTTGCCTTCTGAGTTCGATCCACAGAGACCTCATACAACCGTAGGGTCTGCTCACCAGCTACTCTCCTTCTTAGTTAAGTTCTACTCATTGTAGTCTTGACTCAAAATATCATCTCCTTGGGGGATCCTTTCTAATCTGCTCCTTTGCCCCAAAGCACACTCATGAACGCACTCATGCACATACACCCGCATACACACACAGACACACATTCTTGGTCACATTCTCCTTCTGGATATTCTTTAGCATCCTGTAATTCTCCTTCACAGATATACCAGAATTATAACTGATTATCTGTATAATGAGTTGTATGCTGCATATCTGTACCTGGAGAATATAAGCTACATGAGGGCAAGGAATCCTTTTACCTTGTTTATTCCTCTATTTGCAGAATCTCGCACAGTGCCTTGTGCATACTTGATGCTGAATAAATATAGATTGAATGAATGAATCATTCAATATCTCTTTTTTTCCTATGCTTCACTGTCCTTAGCATGACACCGAGCATGACCAAAATAGACCTAACAAATATATAAGTAGATTGGTTGCTCTGTACATTGGTGCAATCTCACAAGATTTCAAAATTATTTACTCAGCATGTAGCATTTTCTATTTTTCCTTGTTATTGTGTTGGTTTTATATTTTATTATTTATAAAGAGTTTCCAGAAAGATGTGAAAGAGGTAATAGAATATAATGATGAGAGAATAAAAGAGAGAAAGGACCATTTTTATCACCTAAGTCCTGTCATGTGCAAAGCCTAAAATATGTGTTTCCCACATTTTCTACGAGATCTTTAGATGACTTTTATCTTTCTTCCTCAATAAGCCACTTCTGCCACCTGAATCAGGCATCCAGTATGCACCTGTGGGTCCTTCTCAGTTCCAATCTAAAAGGACATAGAAGACATAATTCTTGCCTTTGATTATCATCCAGAATCTCATTTCATTTAGGATTTACTCATAGATGTTGAAGTATGAATATTGTCTTTGTTTTCTTGTCTGTATCATCTTCCTGCTTATTCAATCTTAACACTAAGACATTCAGAATCTCTTCCTATTGAATTGAATAGAGCTGGATTAAAAACCAGCCTTGGAGTGACATCAGACAGCTACATAGGTTATTTCTGACTTCATTTCTCCACACAAGAAGAATGACTAACAACTCTTCAAGAACAAGGCACCACTGAGAGAATCCTAGAATAGGGGGTTGAGCTTGAAACACCTCCCTGCACCTCAGAGCCCAAGAGAGACTGTATTGAAGGGTAGGAAAAGTGACTACACATTGACTGCACTGACCCTCCCCTGGGCCAGTTCAGGACCATGCAGAGAGGTGTCTCTTGGGCCTCTGGTTCCTCCAGTGGGAAAAG
The DNA here is from genome assembly GCF_002201575.2 of Neomonachus schauinslandi. Lineage (NCBI taxonomy): Eukaryota > Metazoa > Chordata > Mammalia > Carnivora > Phocidae > Neomonachus > Neomonachus schauinslandi. The sequence continues at coordinate 28,607,628 of NC_058407.1, read as the reverse complement.
AGAACCCCATGGGACAACAAGCCCTCCACCAGCATTGGGGGTTACTCTGTTATAGCTGCTACACTGATCTCCCACCATGGGGACTGCAGGGGGGGATCTATGAGGCCCAGGCACTGGGAATCTGACTGTGATAAGCAATGTGGAGGAGCTTGCAATAATGAACACACATGGATCTTGGCAGACTGAATTCATACCTGCAGTTCCCAAGTAGTAATCCCAACCAGTGGTTATGCTCATCTGCAGAACCAAGTTGAGATGTATTCTGACCAGAGAACTTGGTGGGGTGCAGATATGCCTGATTCAGATCCTGGAATGAGGAGTTTTGTTAGCTCTAGTTTGCCCCCAGTCAGGCAAGGAGCTGAATAACAGCCTTACCACCTATGGAGATGTCTTCCAGCTGCATCTGACCAGAAGGACTGGTGACAACTCCTGAAAGCTGTGTGGCTCAGCAGTGCCTTGAGCTGAGAGGTGGGCAGGCAGAGCTGAACTACCCCCTCCACAGCAAAGCCAATACTGAGCTTGGAGCATTCCTTTGCTACACACGCAGGAGCTAATTAATAGCCAAGACTGAGGGTAGCTCTGGGTGCCTCCCAACCAGAGAGCCTGTTTAGGAATTTGAGATAGTCCAGAGTATCCCCTTCCCCTTCTACACAGGCAACGGAGCTAAAACATAGCCCTACTTGCTGTGGACAGTCTCTTCTGGCCCCATTGGACCAGAAGAGCTGGTGATAACCCGTGGAAGCTGTGTGCTCAAAATGAAAGGTAGGCCTGAAGAGCTGGCAGTTTGCAGAGCAAAGCCAGTGGCCTGTTTGGTCAGGGAACTTGGGGTGCAGATTAGTTAAGACAACAAATAAAGAGCTCTATAAGCTCTTTAGAGTTATTTTTCCCACTGGGCCTCAGGCAGGGTATCTTTGTAGCCCTGCTTATTGCTGAAAATATCCTTCAGCCTGGCCAATCAAGGAAGCTAACCAGAGCATACAGGAAGCTCCATAGATCATTCAACAACCCTATATACAGTGGCACTTGAACAGAGAGCACAGCCCATGGCTTTCTCTGTCTGGAGAGCAAAACCAGTGGCCTCACTTGACCAGGGAATTCAGTGCACACCCTGGCCTGATTTGAGTCCTCAAACAATAAGCTCTACAGGCCCTGGTCCTGTCCTGCTGACCTGCCAGAGCAGAGAAGTTAATTCATAGCCACACCCACTATGTATCCAGTCATGACCATTATATTATATATTATATATTAAATTATATATATATTTATATTTTGTAATTATAGTTTGTATATTTATTTATTTATTTGACTACTTGACTCTAAACTCTAGTCTGCTTCATTCTGCACTATATCTTAATGTGTTTTATATGATACATGGACAATAAGAGATGCTATTAAGAAAAAAAAAACCTGGGCGCCTGGGTGGCTCAGTTGGTTAAGCGACTGCCTTCGGCTCAGGTCATGATTCTGGAGTCCCGGGATCGAGTCCCACATCGGGCTCCCTGCTTGGCAGCGAGTCTGCTTCTCCCTCTGACCCTCCTCCCTCTCATGCTCTCTATCTCATTCTCTCTCTCAAATAAATAAATAAAATCTTTAGAAAAAAAAAAAAGAAAAAAAAAACCTTACCTGTCTTTTTTTTTTTTTTTTAAAGATTTTATTTATTTATTTGACAGAGAGAGAGACAGCAAGAGAGGGAACACAAGCAGGGGGAGTGGGAGAGGAAGAAGCAGGCTTCCCGCTGAGCAGGGAGCCCGACGCGGGGCTCAGTCCCATGACCCTGGGATCATGACCTGAGCCGAAGGCAGATGCTTAACGACTGAGCCACCCAGGTGCCCCAAAACCTTACCTGTCTTAACTGTAATTTTTGCAAACTGGTTATAAGGATATAAGATATTTGATTGACAAGAGATAAGGACTAACAAGTCAAGAAGTTTAGCAATTGTTTATTTCCAGAGGTGAAGAGGGGCTGAACAAGCAAGAAATATCTGTGGAAGATGATGAAGAAAAGGACTTGAGAATCTCTTCCATTCTTTTGGAGTAAGAAGACAGAAATCCAGTGGTTGGTCAAACTTGACTGGCACAGAGAGGGTACCTGAAGCAATTATGGGCAAGAGATTCATGGTAAAGCAGCAAACAGCTCCATGTGAGGCAATTGCAGGTAGAACCAGTCCATTCAGATGCAGACTGTGATGGGGAGATTGGACACTGTTCTTTCCAAGACCTGGGTCTGAGAAGAGCCTGTCTTGGACACAAATCCAGCGAAAACTCTGAAATAAGACTTCTGTGTTAACCCAGAACAAGTTGAATTCAGAATGTGTGCACTTATCCTTTACCACCTGTTTATAATTTGTGCTCCAAGATTAACCATGCAAAAGGCAAATTTTTTTTTTTTTTAACTCAGACCACCTTTCAGTTTCCTGATGGCACCAAGCTTGTTACCACCCAAAAACTTATGTGCCCTTCCTTGTGTCTGGAACATTTCCCCAACTCTGGTTAACACTCACTCTTACTGCCCCACATTTGTGTACTCCTTCTAGAAGACTTTCTCTATTCCACCCAATTTAAACCAGCACATTGCTGGCTTTATAACATAAGGTCCTAATCAGATATTTATATGAAGTATTCTTACAAAACTCATGACAATTTAAATATACTTTTGTATTTGTATTTGTTGAATAGCTTGTCTCCCTACCAGCCTACTAAGGTTAGAGTTACAAGATTAGAGTTGATGTCTCATTTTGTTTACAATTGTCTCTAACTCTTAACACATTGGTACAGTGATTAATAAATACTGACTGAATGAATAAATACCAGTTATGAAGGTACACTAGGTTAATAATATCCCATGGAAGATGGGTGGAGAACTGTCAGAGGCTATGAGCCCAAAGTCTCCAACATATATGGAAAATTCCTACTAAACCTGAAGTGACAGGATAGTCAAGCACGGGTACCTTACTGTTGTAGGCACCTTGATGGTTTCAATATAACTTATTCATGTTATGTTTTCTTTAAGGTGTAATCATATCTTTCACGGCTGTAGATTGTGGGTTCATGTTACTTGTCCTGGTTGCAAATTAGTAAATGCATTATGTCATTTTTATAGTATACTACCAAAAGAAGAAAGTCTGTCGGGTGGAATAAAGTAAATTTAATTAATTCCATTAAACAAAATCAGATGATCCAGAAAAAGCCATTTTTTGAAAGAGGTTGAATTTATACTGAAGAAATAAATTGCCCTATAAACATAATGTTGGAAATAGAAGAAAAAGAAATGACCACATGAGTGCACATTAAGGTAGATGATTTTTAAATCATGTTTTTCAAAAGAACTGGGCTAGAGGTGTTGAATAAACTTGGCCCTCTTATTATTTTGTTTTTCTTGAGTAACCTTGTACCAAATATCTGCATTAGTGACCCTGTTATCGTAAGACTCATTAATCTCTACCAACACTGGTGAACAGCCAGTAGTGGGCGGGACTAATAGAGCCCTACCTTTTGTCAGTAGGGATGCCATTTAACTTTGTTGCTGCTCTAGATTAGTTTTTAACTGAAATTGCTTATATATGACTGTTACTGCTAATGGGAAAGGATATTAAATATGGATTATATTTTTCATAGTCTAGCTAGCTGGGCATCTTGGACTTAATACTCCCCATCTGTGACCCTTTACAATACATTAAGCACACCTTTTCAGCAGCAGCCCTATTATAGTTAATCATGCTGAGGAAGAGATTGTACTAAATGTATTAGCAAGACACTGACATTAACCAAATGCTAGTCAGATGTGTCAGGGAACAAAGAGCTAAATCTAGGCTCTGTCTTTTCAATGGACTTTGAGCTTTTAAGTCAATGGTATCTAAGTCTTTCCATCCATCAGTGTGAGGATTGCTGGTCTCTCAGATTACATTGATGTGTGGCCACACGTATTATAAGACTATAGTAGTCAACTTATCCACTTCTTTAGGAAATTTAGATGCAAATTTTACTATTTGCTTTCCTGCAATGTGCATATTCTTTCAGTGAAAAGCAAAACACATTAAGTACATGGAGTTACAGGAAATAACATAAGGCTTTTAAACTTTAGGAAAAACAAAACAAGTCAAGTAGTAAGTACAGTGATAATCTTAGCAACATATAGAATGCACTATAATGATACATTTCATTTTGGAAACTACACTGCCTTCTGTTAAAAAAAAAAGCAGATAAATGGTATAGCCTTATGATATGAAATGTAAATGTTAATGGGAGATATCAAATGTCTTGGAAGAATATGCTTCTGAAAGCCTTGGAACAATTGGGGTGCCTGGCTGGCTCAGTAGGTAGAGCATGTGACTCTTGATCTTGAGGTCATGAGTTCAAGCCCCATGTTGGGTATAGAGCTTACTTAAAAAAAAAAAAAAAAATGAAAACCTTGGAACAGAAAGAACAGGAGACTGAGACAAAGCTACTGCACAGGAACAGGGAACTGAGACCTGCATGTATCAGGAATGATTGTTAAATTGAATTGTATCTTTCTCAGCTTCATACAGTGAAATTATAAAGGTCTGAAGGTAGAGCTGATGGGTGGACCTGCCCTATCAGAATGAGGCTGAGATTCAGAAGTAAGCTTTTAACAAAGATCAGATATTCCTATGGTTCAGTATGGGACATAGGCCAGAATATAAGGGGAAGTTGATAAAAGAAGATTGCAGATCCAGGGCTTTTTTAGGAAGAAAATAGTATTGAAAAGACTCTGACCTATCCACATGTAGCTTCAGGTTATGTCGGTTCCCTATACTTTATTAGTAAACTGCATATAATCTGCCCCATAGAGTAGCTTTAGGTCTTCTCAGGGAATCCTTTATTATATTTTAAGGTTCTAAATTTAAAAAAATCTAATTTTGTTTTATACATTTAAAGCCCTAATATTTATAATAATCTTTCACTCAGAAATTCTATTCCTAAGTAGTATTACTTCTTAATCATAAATTATTAGCTAACATATATGGTGCCTACCATGAGTCAGCCACGGTCTATATACTTTATGTTCAACCTCAATAAATTCACACAGCAATCCTATGAGACATGTACAATTATATTTCACAGATGAAGTGAGGCACAGGAAGTTCAAGCAGCTTACCTAAATGGCTCACATAGCTATTGGCACACAAAGCTGCGAACCCAAAGGTTCTGGTCCCTGGGGACTGTGCTCTTAGCCACTAGAGAATACCACTTGTCATGAGGGTAGAAATATCAGCTCACTAAAATGGAAAAACCACCCTAGATGAAATAATTGGGGATTTGTTAAAAAAAAGTTAGGGCATATCTATATAACAGATGACATAAAATGTTATCACATGAAAAATGATGATGTTATATTGATTAACCAGAAAAGTAACCTCGGTCATGGGAGTCTGGATATTGTGAAGCAGAATCCCTAGCCGACCAGAGAAGGACATGCAGCATGAACAGCAATAAATCCCTGTTGCTTTAAGTCACTGTGATCTTGAGTTTCTTGTTACTGGAGTATAATATAGCCCATTCTAACTAACACAATTAATAATCTGCATATGCTCTAGATACAGAGACAGAATCTGAAGAAAAAAAAAAACCTAATCACAGTGGTGAAGATGAATTGTACCCTAAGTAGTATTCCTAAGTAGTATTGTGATAAGTAGTATTGATAATCCAAATGGATTATCCTGGAACAGAAAAGGGCACAAAAGCACTTTAATTCAGTTGTCATGACCTTCTGTATTAGACATATCCATTTTTAAAAACTAACTGTTAGATACTTAAATCTCCTTTTCTGAAAATGTGAATAATTTGCTGTGAGAATTCAATGAAACCATAAAGGGTGCTTAGCATAGAACCTAGCACACAATAATAACTCAAAGCACAGTAGCTTTTATTATTCATGGGGCACCCATCTCAGCAACATGATAAAGCAACAAGTTGGAGCTCGAGTTGCCCTGAGAGGAGATCCAATTTCTACTGCCAGACAAGGACTCATTTGTCTTTCTCTTTTAGCAACTTTTAGATTCTGAGAGAAGAGGTGGCAGGGGGAGGGGCTTGCTCCCCATCTAATCCATTATTTAAGATAAAATGACTGTAGCCTTTCACATAATCTACATTCACAAATAAAGAAACCAAAGTTCATAGACAAAGTCAAAAGCTGGTAAACCAGAACTCCCAATTTCTCTTTGTAAAATATTTCACATTATATGACATTTTCATTTAATGCTTTATCTCATTAACTGAGACAGAGAGAGAGAGAGAATCTCAATAACCTACCTGAGAGAATAGTGCCCCCAGGACCTCAGTAAAAAAATTGTGAACAACATTCCCAGTCCATGAAGCTCCACCAGAGTGGCCACAGATGGTTTTGACCATCAGGAAAGCCATCAGGAAAGAGCAGATATTGAAGAATGACCCATCTTCTTTGATTGGACTCTCCCATAATGTGTAGGTTATATAAGAAGAGATTAAATCAAGTATGAATAATACTAAATTCTTGGATTGTTGTTGACTTCACTATTCCTTACAACTAAAAACAAAGAGAACACACTCTACCAATGAAAAGAATCAGGAAGTGTGAGAAAGGATAAATACTGTTTATAACAACAACAGAAAACAGCGACAAATAGATGAGAACCTATGTTAATAACAACCTAAAATTGACACCATAATATTAGAATACACTCTCACAAAACTATCAAGTTTTAACATGAACTCTGAATAATCTGATTAAGATGTCTTTAAATCGTATGTGGCAAGAAACAAAATGCTGTTGGCAAATTCTGCTTTTACCAAGATTTGTATTAGCATCCTTCCTCTTGAAAAATAGTTTACCTCAAGTGTTCATTTCTCACTGAAAATTAATTATAAGATGTAATTATAATTTACATCTTACAATTTTTTAGAGAGATTTGCCATGGAAGTATTTAGACAGATCCTTCAATACTTGGAAGAGAAAAAAGAGATCAATATTGATACATTCCCATCTCCAAAAAAAAAAAAAAATGTTTTACTTCTCAAGGGATCCTTTATAACCGCTATTTCAAGCTTAGTAGCTTGTGCCCCCATAAAATACAATTAACTTTGCCACTAGAAATGTAAAGAGATCAAGCCCTTTCTTAGTATGTTTATAAAGCAGAACCAAGATATTCCTAGTGTCTTTTTAAAAAAGGTTATATACAAAGAAAAAAATTATCAGCAAAATGAATACATTTAAAATTAGATATTAAAATTACTATGCAAAGTGACACAAATTACTTGATCTCTCCATATTTTTACACTGAAATTAAGCTGAATTTGTATGTATAATTCTAATATTATTGTAAATCTAGTTCTTATTTGTTACAGAAAACAGATTTCATAAGTGGCATATTTAGATTTTTATTAAAAACACAGATTCTTCCCTACTGTCTAGAGTCTTGAATACTCCAATATTTTTCTTTATGTCCTATGAATTCTAAACTTTGCTCCTTGGAATCCTTGAGTTCTCAAATAACATAAATTGCCTAAAGAGGGGATATATTAAAATATTATGATATTGCCTAATTAGTATTGCTTTATTATCCTTTATGCTATAGGCTATAGATAGGGTAGATTCTATCCTATGGGATTTTATCCTTAAATTGATCAAATAAAAAAAATATATATATATGTCTGTGACAAATAGCTCTGATTTTATATATGTCATTTGTATCTGGCTATTCTATTGAACAAATATTTTTAGGAGGTAGAAGAAAAATCAAGAAAACAGTCCCAGATGTTACTTATTTCTGCAACCTATTATGTTCTAATCTTTGAGAGATTTTTAATCTCTCATATTTAAGGATCTAATTCTGTCAGGTTTATAAGTTTTTACAATATCACAAAGACTTCGTCTTTTTACTGAATATGTATGATATAAGAGTATTTTCTTTAAAAAACATGATATTGGTTAAAAACACCATTTAAAAAAAGCAATAAAATTCTAGCATTTATTTTACTCATCATTTCATAAAAGGTTAGGAATGTAATTACTTAAAACTTGCAAACTTTAATTTAGAATTCACAGATTATATTGCTACCCATTTATTTAAATAAAAGTGTTTATATTTTCCCTCTTAGGGTATCTTCTGGCATTGTGGTCATGTTGATGATTGGTACACAGCCTCAAACGTTTATTTAAAAGAGAAAACAGACATTTCTCCAAAGAAGATTTACAAATGGCCAACAGACACATGAAAAAATGATCCACATCACTTGGCACCAGGGAAATACAAATCAAAACCGCAATGAGATACCACCTCACACCAGTTAAAATGGCTAAAATTAACAAGTCAGGAAACAACAGATGTTGGCGGGGATGCGGAGAAAGGGGAACCCTCCTACACTGTTGGTGGGAATGTAAGCTGGTGCAGCCACTCTGGAAAACAGTATGGAGGTTCCTCAGGAAGTTAAAAATAGAGCTACCCTACAACCTAGCAATTGCACTACTATGTATTTACCCCAAAGATACAAATGTAGTGATCTAAAGGGGCACCTGCACCCCAATGTTCATAGCAGCAATGTTCACATAGCCAAACTGTGGAAATAGCAGAGATGTTCATCAACAGTTGAATGGATAAAGATGTGGTATGTGTGTGTGTGTGTGTGTGTGTGTGTATGGAATATTATGCAGTCATCAGAAAGGATGAATATTTACCATTTATACCGATGTGGATGGAACTGGAGGGTATTATGCTGAGGGAAATAAGTCAATCAGAGAAAGACAATTATCATATGGTTTCACTCATATGTGAAATATAAGAAACAGTACAGAGGACTGCAGGGAAAGGGAGGGAAAACAGAATGGGAAGTCATCAGAGAGGGAGACAAACCATGAAAGGCTCTTAACTACAGGAAACGAACTGAAGGTTTCTGGGTGGGGGGATCGGGTAACTGGGTGATGGGCATTAAGGAGGGCACATGATGTGATGGGCACTGGGTGTTATATGAAACTGATCCAAAGGGACACCTGCACCCCAGTGTTTATAGCAGCAATGTCCACAATAGCCAAACTATGGAAAGAGCCCAGATGTCCATTGACAGACGAATGGATAGAGAAGATGTGGTGTATACATACAATGGAATATTACTCAGCCATCAAAAAAAAAATGAAATTTTACCATTTGCAACAATGTGGATGGAACTGGAAGGTATTATGCTAAGTGAAGCAAGTCAGTCAGAGAAAGACAAATATCATATAATTTCACTCATATGTGGAATTTAAGAAACAAAACAGAGGACCACAGCAGAAGCGAAGGAAAAATAAAGTAAGACAAAATCAGGGAGGGAGACAAACCATAAGAGACTTTTAATCATAGGGAACAAACTGAAGGTTCCTGGAGGGGAGGGAGGTGGTTGGATGGGGTAGCTGGATGATGGGCATTAAGGAGGGCACAGGATGTAATGATCATTGGGTGTTATATGCAACTGATGAATCACTGAACTCTACCTCTGAAACTGATAATACACAATTTGTTCATTAATTGAATTTAAATAAAATAAAATAAATAGAAGAGAAAACATATGGGGCACCTGGGTAGCTCAGTCGGTTAAGCATCTGCCTTTGGCTCAGGTTATGATCTCAGCGTCCTGGGATGAGCCCTGCGTAGGACTCCCTGCTCAGTGGTGAGTCTGCTTCTCCTTCTCCCTCTCCCTCTCCCCCTCCCTCCCAACTTATGCTCTCTTTCTCTCTCTAAAATAAATAAAATCTTTAAAAAATTAAAAAAATAAAAGAGAAAACATACATACACATGTGCAGACCATAGGCATACACAAATTTCTCTGAAGTAGTATTTCCAAATTAACAATTATTCCCAGTGTTTTTTTATCTGCATCCATGTATTTTATTACATAGAAATAGAGAGAGTATTAATGATAACACAGAAATGAAAATGCTGTTACACAGTTAAGATATATAATTCTAGCCTGAAAAACTTGCCTCTTCGTCTTTCCAGTATGCTGGAAAATAATAGCAAGAAGAGTGAAACTATTTCCAAGATGGCCTCTGTATGGGAAAAAACACTCCTCCTGTGTCTCCTTCTTACTCTCAGGCCACTACTACACTCACAACACTTCTAACACCAAACATGTGGGTTTTATCCCTATACCGAGCAATTCTCTACAACATCAGTTGAGTGTCCTACAATTTAAGTAAATTTCTGACACTATCGACCTAGAGATAGCATCAGATTCCATAGGTTAAGGGCTCAATCCTGCAAGACTGCCATCCACCTCTACTTCAGATTCCAATTTGAAGCATATATATGTATATAAAACTGTGAAATAGCGCTGTGAATTGTGCAAGACTGTTGAATCACAGATCTGTACCTCTGAAACAAATAATGCAATATATGTTAAGAAAAAAAAAAAGAAGATAGCAGGAAGGGAAGAACGAAGGGGGGGCAATCAGAGGGGGAGACGAACCATGAGAGACGATGGACTCTGAAAAACAAACTGAGGGTTCTAGAGGGGAGGGGGTGGGAGGATGGGTTAGCCTGGTGATGGGTATTAAAGAGGGCACGTTCTGCATGGAGCACTGGGTGTTATGCACAAACAATGAATCATGGAACACTACATCAAAAACTAATGATGTAATAATGTATGGTGATTAACATAATAAAAAATTAAAACAAAACAAAACTGTGAAATATACATATGCTTCAAACTAGCACATGTACAACATATAAATCATGCTATATTTATTAATAAATAAATTAGCACACATAAAAATTTATATATTATATATTTAAAATTATATATTATATATTAAAATTATATACACACACATACAAGTGCTTCAAATTAGCACATTTTTATTGCTCATTCTTTGACACTCTAATCTACATTAAAGTTAATTTGGAAAACTGCAAGTTATACAGTTAGTTACCCATTTGTGTCTCTAACCCTTGTGGTAGTATACATTCCTTCATTCAAGCTGTTGTTTCTAAGTAAACAAAGGTACCACATTATAAAGACAAAGAAACAACTTGAGTTACCAGGGTCTTACAATTTTATTGTAATCAACAGTAGTGACAGCAATGCTTTATTTTTTTTTAAATGGGGGATTGATTAAATAAATGGTAGTATATTTATGTAATGGGATATGAGGCCAACAAAATTATTATTATTTTTACTATGTTATGTTAGTCACCATATAGTACAACATTAGTTTTTGATGTAGTGTTCCATGATTCATTGTTTGCATATAACACCCCAGTGCTCCATGCAATACATGCCCCTCCTTAATACCCATCACTGGGCTAACCCATCCCCCACCCCTCTCCCCACTGAAACCCTCAGTTTGTTTCCAGGAGTCCATAGTCTCCCATGGTTCATCTCCCCTTCTGATTCCCCCCTTCATTTTTCCCTTCCTTCTCCTAATGTCCTCCATGCTATTCCTTATGTTCCACAAATAAGTGAAACCATATGATAACTGACTTTCTCTGCTTGACTTATTTCACTTAGCATAATCTCCTCCAGTCCCATCCATGTTGATGCAAAAGTTGGGTATTCATTCTTTCTGATGGCCACTATTGTTCAACATAATACTAGAAGTCCTAGCAACAGCAATAAGACAACAAAAAGAAATAAAAGGTATTCAAATTGGCAAAGAAGAAGTCAAACTCGCTCTCTTCGCAGATGACATGATACTTTATGTGGAAAATCCAAAAGACTCCACCCCCAAATTACTAGAACTCATACAGCAATTCAGTAATGTGGCAGGATACAATATCAATGCACAGAAATCAGTTCCTTTCTTATACACTAAGAGTGCAACTGTAGAAAGAGAAATTAGAGAAATGATTCCATTTACAATAGCACCAAAAACCATAAGATACCTCGGAATAAACCTAACCAAAGAGGTAAAGGATCTATACTCTAGGAACTATAGAACACTCATGAAAGAAATTGAAGAAGACACAAAGAGATGGAAAAACATTCCATGCTCATGGATCGGAAGAATAAACATTGTTAAAATGTCTATGCTGCCTAGAGCAATCTATACTTTCAGTGCCATCCTGATTAAAATACCAACAGCATTTTTCAAAGTGCTAAAACAAACAATCCTAAAATTTGTATGGGACCAGAAAAGACCCCGAATCACCAAGGAAATGTTGAAAAAGAAAAAAAAAGCTGGGGCATCCCGTTGCCTGATTTCAAGCTATATTACAAAGCTGTGATCACCAAGACAGTATGGTACTGGCACAAAAACAGACATATAGGCCAATGGAACAGAATAGAGAGCCCAGATAAGGACCCTCAACTCTATGGTCAAATAATCTTCGACAAAGCAGGAAAAAATATGCAATGCAAAGAAGACAGTCTCTTCAATAAATGATGCTGGGAAAATTGGACAGCTATATACAGAAGAATGAAACTCGACCATTCTCTTACACCATACACAAAGATAAACTCAAGATGGATGAAAGACCTCAATGTGAGACAGGAATCCATCAAAATCCTAGTGGAGAACATAGGCAGTAACCTCTTCAACATCAGCCACAGCAACTTCTTTCAAGACACGTCTCCAAAGGCAAGGGAAACAAAAGCAAAAATGAACTTTTGGGACTTCATCAAGATAAAAAGCTTCTGCACAACAAAGGAAATGGTCAACAAAACAAAGAGGCAACCCAGGGGATGGGAGATTTTTGCAAATGACACTACAGACAAAGGGCTGATATCCAAGATCTATAAAGAACTTCTCAAACTCAACACCCAAAAAACAAATAATCAAGTCAAAAAATGGGCAGAAGACATGAACAGACACTTCTCCAAAGAAGACATACAAATGGCTAACAGACCCATCAAAAAAATGTTCATCATCATTAGCCATCGGGGAAATACAAATCAAAACTACATTGAGACACCACCTTACACCGGTTAGAATGGCAAAAATTGACAGGGCAAGAAACAACAAATGTTGGAGAGGTTGTGGAGAAGGGGGAACCCTCTTACACTGTTGGTGGGAATGCAAGTTGGTACAGCCACTTTGGAAAACAGTGTGGAGGTTCCTCAAAAAATTAAAAATAGAGCTATCCTATGACCCAGCAATTGTACTACTGGGTATTTACCCCAAAGATTGAGATGTAGTGAAAAGAAGGGGCATATACACCCCAGTGTTCATAGCAGCAATGTTCACAATAGCCAAACTGTGGTAAGAGCTGAGATGCCCTTCAACAGATGAATGGTTGAAGAAGATGTGGTCCATATATACAATGGAATATTACTCAGCCATCAGAAAGGATGAACACCCAACTTTTGCATCAACAGCAATGTTTTAAAATATTTACACCCACAAAATAATTTTTTTGGGGGGTAGGCTATTTTCTTACTGACTTTGTTAACAATTGACAATATGTGGTAATAACAGAAGAAGACCAACTTTAGTTGCCTTTATTACTGTTCTCAAATTCTCTGTGGACGATGCACTCCCTAACTGCCTGCACCTGAGGCAGATAAGTCTCAGCACCCTGCCCTCTATACACCATTGACTGCTCTTAGTCCCAGTGTCTAGAAATTTCTATTATATCATATATGCTAAATGAATTTTTGATGAATGAGATACTGAGAAATTATTAAGTTATTAAGGAGTATCTGTAAATCTACTATTATTTTATGTTTTTTGTAGACTTTCGAGAAGTAAGATCAGGCATGATAATCTGATTCTGGTTCTTTATATAATTGTTCTCTATCACCACTAAAAGCCACTAAGCCACACATTTTACTTCTAAGAGTTTGAGAATGTAATAGGCATATGACACCAAGTATGAACCATTTCTTATTGTAGTTTGTGTAGCAGTTTTTGGCATCCCAAATAATACGTTACAAATAAAAGTGTATGGGATAATATTATTACACAATTAGCAGAATGTCTGAAACACAGTAAGCATGGAATGCATATAAATCTCCTCCATAATTGTTTTCCTGCTTGATTTATGATGTTGGGCATTTGGGAGGTTGGGAAGGAAAGAGAATATAAAGGAGGTGAAAAATCACCAAGTGATTATTGCCAGACTTATAGTCTATTATTAAAACTGTCTTTACTCACATTATTGGAATAATGGAGACTCACAATTTTTTTTCTTATCTGTATTCTCATTTTAACTGTTGACAATAAATTAGAAAAACATAAATATTTGCTCTCAGATTGTTAATGTATTTTTCACTGGGTATCCCTTTATATCTGTTTTACAAGACAAAAACAAAACTGCTATTTGAGCTTTCCAATAGCAGTTTGAAAATTTACATTCCTATACCTTTTTAAGGTATAAATCAAGAAAAAGCAGTGCAATACCAAATTGTTTGGGATTCCAAGAAAATATCAAAAGATATATTTGGCTGCTATTCTTTTCTTCTTCTCACCCAGAACACCCTACTTTAATTTGATTTGTGTATTATGAAGTATGAAAAGGAAAGAATGAAGGGAGAAAAAAAGGCAGGGTTACTGGTGAAGAGTCAGCGCTATAGAATTTTTTAAAATAAATAGTAAGATGGCCATAATTATTCACTCTTTTAAGCGAATTATCTTATTTGACTTTGTAAAGAAATGTTAAGATATTGACTAGTTCTGATAAGCACAGCATTGTACATTCATGGTTCATTTTTTGCAAAATAAATGCAATCATCCTGTTTCCTTTATTCATGGCTCAGAATAGAAAGGCACTACCTTCCCACATTGACTCTAGCCTTGATCATCTAACTAGCTTTGGTCAAGGGAATAATAGTGAATGTGACATAAGAACTGAATGTTCTGTAGATGCATTGGGGATTGCCTTCTCACTGCTTTGAGAAGAATGCAATCACCACTAAGTCAAGAAGCCCAAACAAGTCTGCTGGATTATGAGAGAGCAAGGCCCTGACACCCCAAATACTGTGGCTGCCCTGATCAACAGCCTGCCAACTGCCAAATGTCACAGCCATCATCTGACTCATCAGTTAGACACAGACATATTAGAGGGCCTAAAAGAGATCAGCCCAGCCTGCTCAGACCAGAAAAACTGCCCAGACAACCCAAAGAGCAGTGGGTTCGATAAAGTGATTGTTTTCTAGGCCACCAAGTTTTACAAGCAGTTTGTTATACAGTAAATGCTAGCAAATACAATATTTTCAGAAAATTTCCAAATACCCAGACAATACTGGTAGAGCGAGTAATTTCATTCACAGAGGAAGTTGGTTTTAAATGTAAAAATACTGTCATATAGGTACAGGCTTTTCTTCCAACACTACCTCTGATTACCTGTCTTTTTTCCTAATAAAACTGCAGAAACCATCTCCTGGTTAGCAATGTGATGAGTGCAGTGATGGTCAAATTCTATCAGAAATCCTTTGGAAAATATGAAGCATAACGCATGGATAAAGTAGAGAACATTGAATTTTTGTTCAGTGCTGGGCATTGAGCAAAGTATTTCCCATGTGTTGCCTCATTTATCCTTCAAGGAATGCCATTTTTAAAGAAAAAAATGAGACAAAGATAACCCAACTAGTAAGTTGATGAATCAAGATCCAAATTCATGTTTGTCTGACTCAGAAAGTATTTAAATATATCCCAACCAGCAAAACATCTTAGTTTGTATAAATACTTGACTACTAGTGCTTAAAGAGAGTTTTTTTTAAGATTTTATTTTTGAGTAATCTCTACACCCAACGTGGGGCTCGAACTCACAATTCTGAGATCAAGAGTTGCGTACTCTACTGACTGAGCTAGCCAGCACCCCAAAGAGATTTTTTAAAATACATTAACTAACAGCATTTTTAAAGATGAAGAAACAATGATCTACAGAAGATAAATTCAAGATTTTGCAGCTAGAGAGTGGCATGGGGGAACTAGAAGGTTTATTACAGGAAATTAGAGTCTTTAGCCTAACATGGTTAACTATGATTCCTATGTATTTTATACTTCAGATCTCACGGTTTGTCTTACCAGGATTGAAGGTGATAGAGGGTGATTTGCATGTGGGGATGGCAGTGATACAGAAAATACCTCATCCAAACTTTAGAGGTTGGCAACTGCCAATTTCCCTGCTAATATTTCAGCATGAGGTCATTGTTTAGAAATGGAAATCTCAAATTTTGTGCTTTTTTAAGGAATTTTCAAAGAGACAATTATATGAGCAGTTCCCTAAATCTAGCAATATACTTTTTCTTTTTTGGGGGGAGGGGTGGGGATGAAAACACAATTGTTATTTTGACTTGCAAGGTTAAAGCAAATTCAAACAAGAGTCTCTTTAATCAATTCAAGAAGAACTAGAGCCAGAATTATCTATTTTAAAGAAAACATTTGAAAAGATTCCTTTACTGTTAAGGAAAATGAAATATCAGTAACAGAATCTATAATTAAAGAGCAAATGTAAGCTGTTTCTTAACTGACTTTCAATCACTTATTCCAGATTTCTAGATTACCTCTGATATTATGTGTCCTTAAATTTTTTTTTCACCGTATGGCCCCTAGTTGCAATATTATGTTTGGTGGTATAATTCAGGTAGGTAGAAGAATTGTATGATTTAAAAATTTCAATACTTAGAAGAGAATTTTTTTCCTGATCTTATCCACAACTTAAATTATTTTACATGCTATGTGGAATAGACCATGACTGAGGCAATGCTGTAATCAAAAGGTTACATTGTCTAGCTTTGAAAAAAAAAGATAACATTGTCTCTGGAACCATAAACATGTAATAAACACAAGTTATGCTCAGGTACTGGGATATCAGCTGTCAGTCACATTTATTCAGACTTTGGCTCAATAACCTTATCAGTCCATTTAACATTGAGAACTTCATTGATAGAAAATAACATGGTTTGTCCTACCCTGCTGTCTTCCATTCTCTATTATTCTAACCCTGTTCCATTTTTTTTTTCTGTATTACCTCTAATTATCTAATATACCTACATACTTAATATTTACTTGTTTATTAACTGCTATTTCATATAAGTTCTTTGAGATCAGCCATGTCATCTGTCACCCCTGTATCCTCAGTGTCTAATATGCTTCCTATCCCATAATCAGTGCTCAATAAATATTTTAAGTGGATATATTAATACCCTTTCTACTTTTTCTAGTTATATAAACTATTGCAAAGTTATTTAACCTTTTAAATTTTTAGTTTCTGGAATAACGGACTAGAAGTGTAAATTGTGTTCCCTAGCTTCTGTTGCATGATATCCAATCATATTACCATTTTATTATCCCCTAGCCCCTCACATTTCTCTGTGGGTTTCTCATGATATATTGTATACGTAGTATGAATAAGTTTATTAAATATATATTTGTATTTTCTTTCTTTTGCCTTGCTTCTCCTCCTTCTCCTTCCTCCTCATCCTCCTCTTCCTCCTGTCTCCTTCTCCTTCTTCCCTTCTGTCTTTCTCTCCCTCTAATCTCAGTTTTTCTCTTTAGTAGTGGTAGATGAGCTGCTCCCACAAGGCAATTCTATCTCCCACCAGGCCCCTGCTAGTCTGAGGAGAGCTCAGGATAACTAAGATTTTGTGTCTGGGCTCTTAGAATGACTTCTTTTCTAGAAAATATCTAGTGCACTAATTCAAATACAATCCTAGCAGGCTTGACTGATCATCCCATCAAATAACCTCGAATCTAAGTAAGAGATACAATTTAGACTGACTACCTTCCACTGTACTTTCCCAAAACTCCTGGGAGATAGTAAGCAGCAAATGAATACAAGTTTCTGTCCAGAATCTAGAATAGAGTTATAATTAGCTTGGATCTAAAAGGAATTTGAAGGTTATTCATTCTAATTTAATGTGTGAGGACATTAAACCAACAGAGGCCAAGGGACAAGCTTAAAGTGAGCTAGTAACTACTAAGAGAGATATTTGAGACTAAATAAGGCTAAGCATGGAGGGATAGTGATTTTTTAAAAAAAGATTTTATTTATTTATTTGAGAGAGAGCAGGGGGAGGAGCAGAGGGAGAGGGACAAGCAGACTCCGAGTTGAGCACGGAGCTGACATAGGGCTCGATCTCACAACCCCAAGATCATGACCTGAGCCAAAACCAAGAGTCAGATGCTCAACTGACTGAGCCACCCAGGTGCCCCAGGATAATGATTTTGAAATATCCATCAGTGTGTGTGTGTGTGTGTGTACTCTTTTGCAATTTTCATCTACCCTCAGATTCTTCCCTCCATTTAGTCAGCAACACATTCAACAAGAGGGGAAATAGTCAACAGATTCAAAAAAGGAATGAATTTATAAAAAAAAAAATTATAGTGTTTGTGTTTTAGAAGCCTCAAGATTAGGCCCAGGAAATGGGGACCTAGGCGTTTAGGCAAGAAACTTAGGAAGAATGTGCAATGAGTAAGAGAATAGGTCACCTCTCCTAAAACTGGAAAGATGTCTTTGGCTGCACAGGAAGATTGAGAGACCAGAGAATTAGCCTCAGGATAGAGAAGTAGGTTGGGCCCAGGTTGAGGGAACAGGAGCTGTGGGGCTACATGATCAGGAGTGGCTTCAGCATCTAGAGATGGAGAGAGCACCATCTGTCCCACACATCCCAGCAGCCTCATGGAGGAAATGCCCCCAAACTCTCAATGGGCACCAAAAATATTTGGCTCAGGACCTACCTTGGCTGTCCTCTCCATTGGCATCTAGATTCAACTGTAGACTTTGACCACTGACCATTAGGAGTTACGGCCCTTGATTCTGCTCTTTCCCTGAATGTCTACATATAATCATTTAGAAAAAGTATCTGTTCTACCTCTCAAGCTTATCCTCACTTATGTCCACTTTCCTCCATCTTATAGTACAATTATTTTTGTCCAATCCATCCTCATATCTCATCTGGAATCCTGTAGAACCTCCTAATTTCTCAGGAGTCTCTTTTTCCTTTTGTCCTGCCCAAATCCTTATTTTATACAGTAGCCAGGATCACAGAAAAAGATACTCCCTTCAATGGCTTCTCATATACTCATCCTGGCGTATCAAGATCTCTTTAATTTGGCCCCCACCTACTTTTCTGAACTTATTTCCTACCTCTCTACTCCTTATCTACTAGACCCCTCCCACACTGGTTTTTTTTCAGTCCACAAACATTCCAAGTTTTTCCCATATAAGCTCGTTTTCTCTGTTTCCTCTTCCCTGATTGCACTTTCCTATCATCTTTTCATAGCTGCTTCCTTTTTTTATTTTTTTGCCATTCAGATCTTATTCTAAATGTTCAGATTTAAAGTTATTCTCCATCACACACAATCTAGCTTTTCACACTAATAAATGTTATGACTTACTTGTTTGTTTGATTGCTGACCATCTTCTCCATTTAATTGTAAGCTCTTATGATTTTTTTTTTTCAGTACTGGCCCCTCAAGTCTTGAACAATGTCTGGTAGGTAGTAAATATTCAATTTGATAATAAATGGATAATAAATATAGATGGATGAATGAATGGAACTTTGTGTTTGGATGCTGCTTGGATCCTATCTGGCTTACCATTTTCAGTGTTCTGGGATGCTCAAAAATACTTGCAAAGAATGTTGCTGGTAGAGGTTTTGAAGGAACATCCCCTCCCTATCCACTGCCCTCCTACACACACACACATGCCCCTGCATGTTGATACAGAAAGAGAAACATGGAAGGGGCTCAGTAAATGCTAGTTGCCTTATTAAATGTTTTTGACCTATTTGCTTATGTTCAGAGGTAGAAACATGTAATGCTCACATTTTGGAGGTGGACAGACAACTTCTGCCCAGTGTTGTCAATTACTGGTCATAAGACCTCTGGTAATTTTTTTTTTTTCTTTTTGGCTTTGTATGGTTAAGCAGCTATCAGAGGAAACTTGAATCAGAGCTAAGAAGATTTTTAAATTAGAAGAGATAATGCCTAATAAGTAATGAAATTTAAAAAAAGGAAGTAATGAAATTTATATATTATCACTAGTTATCATAGTTATAACCAATCATGTTATCACTAATGATAAAAGTTATCACTGACAGTAATTAAAAATAGTTATTAATACTAAGAGTTATTACTACTGCAAAGAGTTGTTAATAGTTATCAGAGTTAAACACTAATGATGAGTTATTTTCTGAGTACTTAGGATGTGCTAGACAGTATTCCATGCATGACACATGCATTAATTCTTCACAACAGCTCTAAGCAGTTAATTTTATGCCAATTTTATAGATGAGGGAAGTGAGCCTCAGAGAGGTGAAAGAACTTCTCTAAAGTTCTCCTAGTAATTTACCAGAGTTGGAATTTGAATCCAGAAATTCCATCCCTAAAGTCTGTGCTTTTAGAAGAGAGCCTGGCATATAATAAATATTAAATTAGTTTTGAATGCTATAATATCCTCTCTTTATTTTTAATTTTGATCTTTTTTATTATTTGTATGAGTTCTTCACATAGCTTTTGTCACATTTGCTACCAAGCAAGATCTTTGTAACATCACAACATGTTAAGTATAAAATTGAAGCACCTAAGAAATGTTCCAAGTCCTTTAGTTACTTAAAACTAAAAAGAAGTAGGGACACTTGGGTGGTTCAGGTGGCTGAGTGTCTGACACTTGATTTCGGGTCAGGTCATGATCTCAGGGTCATGAGATTGGGCTCTGTGCTCAGTGCAGAACTGGCTTGTCACTCTCCTTCTCCCTCCGCACCCCCCTCCACACTCATGCTCTCTCTCTCTCTCTAAAATAAATAAAAATCTTAAAAAAAAAAAAAAAAAAAAACAAAAACTAGGGTGCCTTGGTAGTTCAGTCGGTTAAGTATCTGACTTAGGCTCAGGTCACCATCCCAGGCTCCTGGGATCCAGACCCTTGGTCAGGCTTCCTGCTCAGCGGGGAGTCTGCTTGTTCCTCTGCCCCTCCCCCAACCCAGGCTTGCTCTCACCGTCTCTCTCAAATGAATAAATAAAATCTTAAAAACAAAAACAAAACTAAAAAGAAGTAATATTGTTTGGTGGGGTGGGGCTGAGGGGAGTTTAAATCTAAATCCTCCACACTCATATGAACAATTTAACCTAGCCTCCCTCAGTTCTTCTGCCATCCGTGAACAAAGCCACATGCCACATGCCATTTGAAATTCGAAAATGGCTGTTTTATTTTAGGAAGCAATTTTTGATCTGTGCATTGGCATCTACTAAATCTGAGAGGCCCAGGGATCCAGGTTGCAAAATGTGGGAAGCTAAACTAGCTGCAGCCTCTGGACAAATTAATTCTCTCCCAGAAGCTTACACTCAGTGGTGTCAGAAGCATGTTGTGTCCAGTATTTGTCTCATTATCTTCAAATTGTGCTGGAGAAACACATGTGGGGTGATACGGCTCCTCATGAGGGGGAAAGATATAATTTGCTGGGCTGATGCAACACAGTGGGAAGACGGGCCACATTCTTCACCAGTTTCAAAGGACAATGGCAGTGAGGTTTTTATGAGCTTTGGTTATGCTGCACTGAAATGATTTGCTTCCATCCCAGTAAAGATGTGCAGTGCATATGGTTCTGATAAAAAATAAGAGCTAGAGATAGTTCAAGGTCAGGGTAGAGGTGGGGCTTACAGAAAAAAGACAATTCTCTGAATTTAACTGATAACAGTTGAAATGTAAAATCCTGAAAGAGAAAACTCTAAGAACTTTATCTTATTCTTTATCCACTAGTGTAATTAGGGATATGGACACTTAAAGGACCTTAGGATTGTGACTGATTTTCCAGGATACACTAGTTTCAAACAGTTGAATATTCTCACCAATTGTCTCCGTTTTTTAAACACATCTTGATTTTTTTTCTCCCAAAAATATGCCACATAACTAGTATACATATTTCTCATTTAAGACATATAAGGCTTCCCCCACTATCCAAAAATAAAAACCTTTGAAACTTTTTGTAAGCCAAAATGGCACAAAGCAAGGAAGCAATTATTATTAATTTATACAGAAAAATATTTTAGCATTCCCAGACTCAAAAATAACCTCTCTTAGGCTTTTCTGATACCTCAGAACACATCTTGCTAATGGAGGCACAAAATAAGTTGAGATAAAGTACAGATGCTCACAGACACTGTTCAAAGCTAGGGAGGCTGAGTGAGTTGCCTGGGAAGGAGCTGGGCGGGGCCATTCTCACTGCTCAGGTGCACTCTCTCTCTATACGGCTCACTGCAAAGCAAATGCTGAATGCTATTTTTGCTTTTCCTTTTTTTTTTTTTTTTTTTGTAAAAGCAAAAATCCTCTTTGGATTTCTTTCAGTTAGTGAAAATGGGTACTAATGTAGGTCTTCTGTAAAAGTGAAGTGGCGTTAACAAACATTTGAAAAGCAGGGGATACCTGTACTTGGTTTGACAGCATCACCATTCTGTATCTAATTGAATGACCAAATATAAATATATAGAAATAAGCTTATCTTTACACAGTAGCCCCCACCGCCCGCTTACCTGTGTTTTTGCTTTCTGCCTGTTCAATTACCCACAATCAACCATAATCCAGAAGCAGATGATCTTCATTCTGAGGTAGCCTCAGGAGGTCAGTAGTACCTAACGCCACACCACAGTGCCTACGTCATTCCCCTCACTTCTGTCTCGTCCCCGAGGCATTTTATCATCTCGTATCATCCCAAGAAGGGTGAGTGTAGCACAATAAGATATTTTGATATGTAGAGAAAAACTACATTCACATAACTTTTATTACAGTATATTGTGATAATTGTTCTATTTTGTTATTAGTTATTATTCTTTATCTCTTACTGTGACTAACTCATAAATTAAATTTTATCATGTTGTGTATGTACAGAAAAAACACATAGTATATATAGGATTGGCTATCTGCAGTTTCAGGCATCCACTGGAGGTCTTGGAATGTGTCCCCAACAGATAAGAGGAGACTACTGGAACTGAAAATGAAGAATCAGAATGTGAATATTATTTACCTTCTTGACTACTGTTCTTTGAAAACAGAGACAAAACTCTTAAGACTTTGGAAGGTGGAAGGGATGAAGAAATTCAGTTTGTAACACACTGGGAGAAGAAGCAAAAATATGATTCCTAAGTTATGTAATACATACTTTACAACAATACAAACTGACAAACAGTATACAAATTTTAACAAAACAGGAAATAAGCTTAACATTTTACATAATGATTTTATCTTTAAAGACATGAAAAATATTTTTCAATAATGAATACATTCAAAATGAACTTTATGGGGTGCCTGGGTGGCTCAGTTGACTGGGCATCTGCCTTCGGCTCAGGTCGCAATCACAAGATCCTGGGATGGAGCCCCACATTGGGCTCCCTGCTCAATGGGAGTCTGCTTCTCCCTCTGACCCTCCACCCTGGTCATGCTCTCTCTCTCTCAAATAAATAAATAAAATATTTTTTAAAATGCACTTCAGGGGCGCCTGGGTGGCTCAGTCGTTGGGCGTCTGCCTTCGGCTCAGGTCATGATCTCAGAGTCCTGGGATCGAGCCCCGCATCGGGCTCCCTGCTCCGCGGGAAGCCTGCTTCTCCCTCTCCCACTCCCCCTGCTTGTGTTCCCTCTCTCGCTGTGTCTTTCTCTGTCAAATAAATAAATAAAATCTTAAAAAAAAAAATAAAATGCACTTCACTCCTATCTAATGAATTATTTGTGTAATTCCTTATCTTTGGTTTTCAGACATTCAGGTGCTAATGAGAACTTGAGGTGTTTGTTTAAAATGTAGATTCCTGGGTCCCTGTTCTAGAATATCTGACTTAGTATGTCTAGGGAAGAACCTAGGAGTCTGCTTTTTTAACAAGTTATTTGTGAAGACACTATATTTTCCACCTGTGAAAATAAATCTCACTTTCACTGAGCGCCTTCTGTGTACCACTTTTACAAATGATTTATTTCTTTATTCTTTACACCAGTCTTTTGAGTTAAATATTGTTACCTGCATTTTATTGGCAGGTGAACTGAGGTTGAAGGAAAACATTTCTCATGATCATACAACATATAAAGAGTGGAGTCAAAATTCAAACAGAAACTGATGATTCCAAAGACTTTGCTCTTCCCTATTTACTGACTATCATGATAGAGACACATTCATAATCAATACTAGAAATAAAGATGGGGTTTTTTTGGGGATGGGGGGCCATTAGAAAAGGATAAAATGAAATGTCAAGAGAATGACAATCTTTTTAATGATGTCTCCTAAATTCTCATCATGAAATCATAACCCATTGAAAGGAAACAATAAAAATAGGCATTGAATTGAGAGAGTAGTTTAAAATGAGAAATAAAATTACATTCTCTAATTGAAGGTTAGTTAGTTATGAACAAGCATGCCTGTAAATTGGTGACCAAATTCTGGTTAATCACATCTAGGGGTTTAACCATGTCAGTGGCTCAAAATTTAGTTATAGGAAGGTACATATAGCATTAGATGAAAACAGAGAAAAAACAAAAATGCTTCTTAGTATAAAAAAATACTTCTTTATTGACTTCATTTTTGCAATCTGACAAATTTGTTGTGGATGTGGAGTGACACCATTTCATAAATTCAGAATTTGTTGAGCATATGGTTGACAGAATTCTAAGATGCCTCCCAAGATACCCCTTACTCCCAGGGTGTACACCTTGCATAATACCCTCCCCTTGAGTGTGGGTGGGCCTGACTTAATTAGGCGATGCCTACCAGGGATAGAAGTCAGACGTCAGACCAGGTTCAAAGCATGATAGGGCCTATGAAGGGGGGCTACATGCAGGAAACTACAGAAAGCCTCAGGGGCTGAGAGCAGCCACTGGTCTATAGCCAGCAAGAGAACAGGAGCCTCAGTGCTACAACGATATACAATTGAATTCTGCCAAAAGCTATATAAACTTGAAAAAAAGAACTCCAAGCTCCAGAAAATAATGTACCTTGGCTGATAGCTTGATTTCACCCTCATGAAAGGCTGAGGAGAGAACTTACCTTAACTAGCCCTGGATTTCTGACCTATGAAACCATGAAATCGTACATTTGACGTGCCTTAAGCCTCCATGTCTGTGGTAATTTGTTACAGAGGAATAATAAATAAGAAATAAGAAAATAATACAAGTGCCTGCTATATATGCCAGTACTTAACTAGCACAGGGGTACAACCATGAACAGGAGGGACAAAATTTTCTACCCTAATGAACCTAAGACAGTAATGGAGAAAAACTGACACGACACAGGTAAAACAGAATAAATGTGTATATATAGATATTCAAGAGTGGCACATTCTATGAAGAAAGTAAAATAGGACAAGAGTGAGAGACTGACTGATGGGGACTGGGGTGGGACTTCACCCAGGGCAGTCAGGGAACAACCATCAAAATTGATAAGACTTGCGTCAAGGCCAAAATGATGAAAAGGAGACATTACATAAAAACTGGAGTTTGGATCTTAGTCTAAACCCTTTGAAGAGTTGTAGGCACAGGGAAGGGGTGTTTATCTGAATGACTCTTTGAGAATATGTTCCAGTGGAAAATGAACTTAATTGGGGGTGGGGAGAGAGTGGAGAGATGCAATGGTGGTGTCATCGTCCAAGAGAGACCTTGCCCATTGCAAAGATTTCACCATCACGCAGGACAGACATGAAGGATCAGGCTGGAAAGATAATCCCCAGGCTTGAAAGGGGGATTTCACGCAATGTTGTCATGGATCATATATTATAGACATTTTCTTTCATAATTTTCAGCAAAGACATTTTTCTCTAGGGTATTTCCAAATCCAGATAACACAGACCTCTATTATATATATATATATTTTTAATATTTTATTTATTTGACAGAGAGAGATAGCGAGAGCAGGAACACAAGCAGGGGGAGTGGGAGAGGGAGAAGCAGGCTTCCCGCGGAGCAGGGAGCCTGATGTGGGACTCGATCCCAGGACTCCGGGATCATGACCTGAGCCGAAGGCAGACGCTTAACGACTGAGCCACCCAGGCGCCCAACACAGACCTCTATTATAAGAAGAGTGGTAGGAAAGCAAGATGGCGGGGTAAGATGGAGGTGGAAATTCTGTCAACCTAGTTCAAAAGCCAAAAGACAGTCTGAGGTTTTCAACAAATTAGTAGCTCAGAGAAAACTGAACATTAAACTTTTACATACTTATAGTATTTCTTAAGATTATCTCAAGTCACATCCAAGGTCTGACAATCATCTTTTTTCCTAGTAACAATGCATAGGAATTCAGTTAACATTTTTTTTTTTTTGGCCCAAAACAAATGTTGTAACTATATAGTGAATTCTCCTTTGTTCAAAATTAACTTATTATGATCAGAATAAGTGTTAGATTTTCAAAATATTAGAAGTTTCTTCACACATCTTCATAACATGGCATGTGGCATATATTTATGTATATTTTTAAATGTTAGCATTTTCCTCTGCACATCTAAGTCTCAGACTAATAGGAAAGAATAACACTATACACAGAAAAGTAAACCTAAGGAATTTTCTTCAGAATTAATTTACGACAACATGTAAAATTTAAAACATGTTTTCAAATAAAATTCCCAACTCTAATTAGTCCCAAAGAGAGCATAAGATTACAATGGAGTAGAATACAATTTTATTCTCTCACTCCTTGTTTTCATCTGTCTTTCTATTTTCATCCCTTGAGAAAGCTGTTATAGACAGAATTGTGTCCCCTCAAAATTCATGTTGAAGCTCAAAGTGACTGTATTTGGAGAGAGGGTCTCTATAAAGAGGTAACAAGGTTAAATGAGGTTGTAAGGCTGGGGCCCTAATCGGATAAGACTTGTGTCATTACAGGAAGAGACAACAGAGATCTCTCAGAGAAAGGCCATGTGAGGACACAGAGAAGCCAGGAAAAGTGCTTTCATCAGAAAACAACCATGATGATTCTTTGGTCCTGGACTTCCAGCCTCCAGAACTGTGACAAAATAAAGTTCTGCTGTTTAAGCCACTCAGTCTGTGGAATTTTGTTGTGGCAGCCAGAGCAGACAAATATACAAACTGAATTCAAATATCAGAAAAAATATCATATAACCACATAATTAAAACATTAGTTCTAATTCAAAGAAGTTCAGATTTACACAAGCAAGTCAACATCCTTAATTTACCAGCTAGTGGACATGTTTGCTTTTGATTAGAGACACAAATATGGGGTCCTCTGAGCCTTGGGAATGTTAATGTTGACTTGATCACTGAATATTATTTTTGCTTTAATATGTAAGATTTTGATCAGTTTTTGTCGTATTCTTGACAAAGTTAGCTTTGCCCTATTCTGAATTGAGGATGAGTTTAGTAAACGTATTATCCATAGGAAGCAATTTGTGTATTAAAATAATAGACACTGACTAAATTCCCTTTATTTCCAATAGTTTCTCTTGTAATCTATGAGAAGGAATGGTCTAATCTCCATATGTAAATAAATAAATAAATTGGCAGGAACAACAATCATAATGAAAAAGAAAATACTAAACTTATATCACATTACTCAGGAGGAGTTTATTATCTTACATTTCCGGACGTCAGAAGTCCAAAAATTGGTCCTATCTATAGAACCAAAAGCAAAGTGTCAGGAGAGCTGTGTTCACTCTGGGGACTCTGGATGAGAATGTGTCCCTTGTTATTTCCAGCTTTTAGAAACTACCTCCATTTTTTTGGCTTGTGGCCCCCTTTCCAGCAATGGTACCCTACTGAGTCACACCTTCTCTGACTCTGGCCCTTCTGCCTTCTCTTGTAACTGCCCCTGTGTTTACATTGGACCTACCCAGGTAATCCAGGATAATCTTTCCATCTCAAAATCCTTCACTTAATCACATCCACAAAATGCCATGTAAGATAATATATTGACAGGTTTTGGGGATTAGGACATGGACATCTTGGCAAGGCGCATTACTTTGCTGATCATAACACAGCTGCCCTAGTATTTCTATTTATTATGTGTGTTGGCAGGTAGAATTTGAAGATAAATTTAACTGTGTGTAGTTCATGTTAAAGGAGGCAATATGAAAACCTAAAATATGGTGATGAAGAAAATTAATGTGCAAGTTTTTAAGTAAGGCTTCTTTTTATTTGTAGTGAAAAATATTTGTTCTAGGGGCGCCTGGGTGGCTCAGTCATTAAGCATCTGCCTTCGGCTCAGGTCATGATCCCAGGGTCATGAGATCGAGGCCTGCATTGGGCTCCCTGCTCTGCAGGAAGCTTGCTTCTCCCTCTCCCACTCCCCCTGCTTGTGTTCCCTCTCTCGTCGTGTCTCTCTCTGTCAAATAGATAAATAAAATCTTTAAAAAAAAAAAATGTTTGTTCTAGCAAAGGTAGCATCTCACACAGAATGTATTGGAACTCTACAATCTCTTCAAGCCATTATAAAAGTACTTTGCCAATAGTTACACCTTGGCAAAGGTGTAACTTTTTAAGAAAAGAAGTTCTTAAAATATTGGTAGAAGATGTGTCAACAAGGAACTCAAACAACTGAGGAGTAGATACTTTTTATTTGGGAAAAGTACAATTGTGCTCTGAGCTGTGAGGTATCAAGATTGCCAGCTAGTGTATTAATAATAAAAATCGTTAACTAATAGATCCTTACTATGTGCAACTGCTACACTGTAGCCTTTACATGCATATTATTATTCTGTGAGACATGCACTGTTAGGATCCCATTGTACAGATGCAAAAACTGAGGTTTTAGAAAAGTAAGTGCTCTTCCCTATTACTTCACAAGTGAAACTGGCATTCCATCTCAGGTCTGCTCACAATAATATGATAGGACAAGGTGGTTTCAGTTACTGTGGAATTTTCATCAGAAAAGGCACAGATATTTCCGAACTGCCCTATTATTGTTGTTAATTGTCCTTCATGCTACCCCTGGGAAAATTTATATTTTCTATGATTTAGAGTAGGAACCTGAGGTCAAGCAACTGTATTTCAATTACCCTTCCATTTTTTTAGCTTTCTGAGTAGTAGCATATAATGTATGAACATAATTGAATTTCAAGTCACATCTTAATATCAAAATGTGGCTTTTTTCTAAAACTATGCAGATTATATATATATATATATATATATATATATAAAATCTTTAATTTTGAAATTGGCCACTTGTTCTGAAAAGAGCACTGGTTTTGGAGAAAGCACGAATTAGATTTGAGTTTGTATTTTGCAACTTACTCTCTATGTGGAAAATAATTAACTTCCCAGGGCCTTCGATTCCTTATCTTTAAAATGGGGAAAATAATAGTGATCTCATGAGACTGTTACATATATTCTCAAAAAAGGCTAGATTACTCCTCTAATGGAGTGTTATTTTTTGAACATTCTCAAAAGACAGAACTCTCCCCCTTTCCCTGATCATTTTGCCACTTACAAAAATATTCTAAAGCCTTGGGGGTTGGGGGTAGAGAAAAGCCACTTTTTCTCTTACTGTGTTGAGTGAATCTTTTCCCAAATACTGTTTTGTTTTCATTTTTGTTTTGTTTTGTTTTTAACTTTATTTTCAGTTGCTTTGAGCAAGGTTGGTCATTATTCCATCATAAATGATTCTTGAGCATTTTCATGTTGAACGAATTGCAGTGGGATTCATTAGCAATTTCCAGGTTTGCCACGTTTCTTTGCGCTTTCTTTCTGCGCTCTGCAGAGATGCCAACATCCTTAGTGTACCCAAAAACCCAAGATGCCTCTGATTGTTGAGCCCAATGTTATGCAGAACATATGAAAAAAACAACAATAGTGCCTTATTAAATGTAGCTTTTTGAGAGAATGCGATTTCGTGTTTTAACAAATCCCAACTGGAGTAATGAAAGGTCTCTTCTGGGCCACCTGGGTGGCTCAGTCGGTTAAATGATTTCAGCTCAGGTCATGATCTCAGAGTCCTCAGATGGAGCCTTGGGTAGGGCTTTGCGCTGGGAGTGGAACCTACTTAAGATTCTCTCTCTTTCTTCCTCTCTGCCCCTCCCCTCTCCCTCTCTTGGGAAAAAAAAAAAGGAAGGAAGGAAGGAAGGAAGGAAGGAAGGAAGGAAGGAAGGAAGGAAG